>NC_077222.1:85190849-85490849 GCF_024763615.1 Phlebotomus papatasi
CGCTATATTTTGCAGGAAATGTGGAAGCAGCTATCGTTAGGGCTCATCAAAACCTGAATGTAATTAAACTTTTCGTTTTTCGAAACATAACTTCTAAGTCTAAAAAACTTGCATAATCGCTAGTCATCGTCCTTAAACTGAAGAAGCAAATTGAACGGAATTTGCATCCACCATGAAATAAATATTGTTAAAGGATCTTTATATGAAGCCTTAAAAATCCTGAAAAGGGCGAGATTTCATCGATCATCAAAAAAAGTTATGCTCGATCGACGAAGAAGTAAATTTGCTTGCACGTACGTGGTCAGTTTCGTAAAGTCATCTTCTCTGATTTGAAGAAAAGATCATACGATAATTTAGACGTTCGAATGGTCACCGGAAGTCAAGGACCACTTATTTGAAGGTCTGGACTTCCTTGAAGACAAATTATCGCGTTCCACTGGGCTTTTTAGGCTGTACCGTCAAAACGAATGCCAATGTGTTTCTGGAAATTGTCCTGGAAGGAGTGTTGGAGTCGTGAACTAACAAAATTTTTTAGTAAGAAGTAATGGAAGTTCGAATAAGACTCGGCAACGTAGCAGAAATCACGCGCCGAACAAGATTTTGCTAAAAACAGCGTTTCTCACGTCATTTTGAGAACACAACGACCTTCGCGATTCTAGGATGAAAAATCGTTTGACTTCTCCAAAAGAGGTATTTTGTTGGTCAAGGTTAGGACTAAAAAGTAGCCAAATATCGATGAAGTGAAAGCAGCCCTTCCTCGTGAATAGCAGAAGATTCAGAAGGTTGACATTCGTGCAAACTGCGATGGTGCTTCCGACAGACTTAAGACCATTGTTAAATCAAAATGAGATCATATTGAACAAAACCGATAATATTCTATTTTGATGTATGTCCTACCATTTTTGTCTTTATTTCAAAAAAGTTAAACAACAAATGAGGATATTATAATGCTTTGATTTGTTGCATTTTTTCAGCCATCCTGTAGATTTAGGAATAGATATTGCTTGCCCCCTATAACAATGAATTTATGCGCATTCCGAATCACTGGGATTCCGAGCACTGGGAGTGCTTGCGAATCGGAAAACGAATGGGGAATTATACGGATTTCAAACCTAAGATTTAACAATATAGTTTAACTTCTCTAATTTCTTGCACATCAAGATTTTTCTTTAAAGAAAATTTTGACTTTGAATTGGATCATTAAAGACAATTGATCTTAGATTCTTAAAAATCAATAAGATTGGCTGCTGTTTAGAATTTTTAAACTTTTGAGAACTGGGCTAAACCTCTAAACTGAAGAGCGCTTTAACCCTCGAATGGGTTTTTCTCCGTAAGTTCTAAAAGAAACGTAGCACTTTGTATTCCTGACCAATTCCATTTATTCATTGATGCGTGAATATAATTAAATTTCGCCTGAATGTATAATAGACTTCAACGAAAGATTTATAGTTCCTCAAGTGTTACATTCACGATCTTTGGATTTTCGATAGGTTTATTAACTCTTGCAGTGAGTGCTGCTGGAAATCCATAAACTAGAATATTTGCACCAAGGTGGTTGGTGTTGGTCAAAGAAAGTTCTACCCAGAACGTATGATGATTTCCTGGAACTGTGTAGCTTCGTCCATTAGAATCCTAAAAAAAGTAAAATAAAACAAATAATAAAGCCACTAACTTTAGAGATTTAAATGCGTAATATTTCCTTACCGGAAAAACATTAACGTGTACGAATGTAATTACACTTCCTGGAGTTCCTTCGAAGGAAACTCGAACAGTATGTTTTTGTTGAAATAGCGTTACAGTTGTTGAATTATCCGCAAAACCGAGAAAAGTTGTGCCCGGAGTTATACGGCCAAGACCCATATAATTTTGACCAAAAACGGTCACAATGCAAATTAAGAAAATAAGCACAGAATACTTCATTTTTAATTTTAAAAAAATGATTTGTTCAACGATTGATTAGCAATTTAGAAGGCTAAGTTGCTGCTTTCACACTGACTTAATTCGCTAAACTTTTCGAATTTATATATTCGGTCTATGCGATCAATAAAAGTTGTAATTCAACTATAATTAGATTTATCAATTTTTGAAAGAATTCGCTATTCGGTCTATCTGCAAAGACCAAAAAGTTGCTTTTCGATTATTTTATAATGGGCGTGTAAATATATTACTTCTGTGAAAAATTCTCAGAATTTGACGAAGTAAACACAAAATAAAAATAATGTGTGTTATATGGGCTAATTACTATAAAATTTACAAGGGGCAGAGATATTATTGGTAAATTATATTTAATCTCCAATCAGCTTTGTCCATAAAAAAATTAAACCATGCCCCCTTCTAGAGCTTTGATAACCACTACCAAAAATAAAGTAATAATCGAAGAAATGACAATAAAATTCAGGTATTAAGACTGCATAGTCAAAAGGCCTAAAAGGCCAGTATGTTTAATTCTCAATTAAAATGCCGACTTCGGGAAAAAGATGGTAGCTAATGAATGCAACTTCGGGTGCGAAAAAATCTTAATGCATTAATATCCAATTGTGAGTTGTATTTTGGGGGCAAAGAATCATCAACTTCGTACTCATTGAACAGTTTACTGCACATAATTCATATTTTTCGGAATTATCTTAAATTCAATATAATTTTTTGTGATTACTTTTTGCAGACTATTTCCAGGAACTGTGAGATTTTTACTATTCGCTGAAACAGTCAAATTTGACTGATAACAGTAGGGGAGACAGGGGTAGAATTAGCCAGCAAATGAAGCTTTTTTTTCGCGAGTGGCTTGTGAAAAAATGATAAGTTTTGTCTAATATTTTTATGTTTCATAAGTAGCATTAGGATATTGGCTATATGAAACAGTGTAGTTCAAAGCTCTAAAATCCTTGGCTTTTTCTTGAGAGGATAATGAAAAAAGTACTGCACATTGGCTACACTTACCCCTGCCTGGGTAGAAATAGCCACTTTTGGGGTACTAATTGCCACTAGTTTCCCAGATGAAATTTTAAACTGGAGATTACCAAATATTGTTTCACTTGATACACTGAAGCCCACTGATGCTAAATATGTTACTTAAACCTAAAGAAAAGGGCTTCAGCCAACTTTTTTATGACATTTTTGTAATTGAGGCAAAATTAATGCAAACATTCTAATAAGTTATATAACTGTTTTTTTCCCCTTAATTTATTAAATTGTACAAATTATGTAATGGCCTATACGACTAATGATTCGGGATTTTCTGCCGTCTTGCCCGATGAAGTCGGTTGTGAAGTCGGCGGCAGCCGCAGATGATAAAAGAGAAATAAATTATTATTATTTATTATTATATTATTATTATTATTCTAAAAAATCTATTTCTCAAGTTGTTCATACAAATGGCAATATTGCTTGGAATATCAATAGTACTTTTTCATCTAACAATTATCCATCTATTAGTGAAAAATCATTGATAGTTTTAGCCCGCCACGGAAGAGTGACTACAACTGCCCCGAGGGCTGTTTCAGTGTTTATCATCTTATATAAAAAAGTGGATAATTATTATCCAAGTGAAAAATATTTTTTAATTAGGTTTATTAAACCAGAACCGAGGTAAAACTATGAAATCTTGACTAGAAACTCAGAAAATCAAATGCTGGTCCAAAAACTGTAACATCAAAACTACAATTTTATAGCCATTTTATAAAAATGCTTCTAAATTGTAGGATAACGGGATCAGAGTTATAAATATTTCTGGGAATATGGGGATGTGTTCTTACTTTCATTAAAAAATACTTTGCTCGATGTACATTTTAAGAAAAACGAGAAAAATCCACTGTCTACTTTTACCCCTGGCTATAGGTACCCCGGTCTCCCCTAACAGTCAAATTTCTAATAATTGCAAGAACAGTAAAATTTTACTGTTCACAGGAACAGTAAAAAATATACTATTTACAGGATTAGTAAAATTAACTATTCCCAGCAACAGTCAAATTAACTTTTCGCAGGAACAGTAAAATTTGTTGTCATAAGAAACAGTAAAAAAATATACTGTTCTCAACAACAGTAAAATTTTCGGTTCACAGTAGCAGGCAAATTTACTGTTCACAGGAACAATAAAATTTATTGTTCTCAAGAATAGTCAAATTTAGTGTTCGGAGGAACAGTTAAATTTACTATTCACACGAACTGTAAAATTTACTATTCCCAGGGACATTAAAATTTACTGTTCGCAGGAATAGTAAAATTTTATTATTCGCTGGAATAGTTATATTTACTGTTCGTAGGAACGATAAAATGAGCTATTATCAGGAACAGTCAAATTAAGTGTTCGCAGGAACATTGAAAACTATTCGCACGAACTGTAAAATTCACTCTTCGCAGAAACAGTCAAATTTATTCTTCGCAGGAACAGTGAAATTTACTATTCTCAGGAACAGTCAAATTTACTGTTCGCAAGAACGATAATACTTTATTATTCGCAGGAATAGTAAAATTTATTGTTCTCCAGAACAGTAAAATTTACTGTTCGCAGAAGCAGTAAAATTTTCTGTTCACAGGAGCAGTCAAATTTGTTGTTCTCAAGAACAGTCAAGTTTAGTGTTTTCAGAAATAGTAAAATTTACTATTCTCAGAAACTGTCACATTTACTGTTCGCAGGAACGATAAAACTATTATTCGCAGGAACAGTTAAATTTACTGTTTGCAGGAACGGTTAAATTTGCTATTCTCAGGAACAGTCAAATTAAGTGTTCGCAGGAACATTGAAAACTATTCGCACGAACTATAAAATTTAGTCTTTGCAGAAACAGTCAAATTTATTCTTCGCAGGAACAGTGAAATTTACTGCTCACAGAAGTAGTAAGATTTACTGTTCGCAGGAACGGTAAAATTTTATTATTCATAGAAATAGTAAAACTTATTGTTCGCAGGAACAGTTAAATTTACCGTTCGCAGAAATGGAAAAAATTGATATTCTTAGGAACAGTCTAATTCATTGTTCGTAGGAATGAGCAATTTTATTATTCGCAGGAACAGTCAAATTTATTGTTCTCAAGAAAAATAAATTTACTGTTCGCGGAAGCAGTCAAATTTGTTGTTCTCAAGAACAGTCAAATTTAGTGTTCTCAGAAATAGCAAAATTTATTGCTCAAAGAAACAGTCAAATTTACTGTTCAAAGGAATAGTGAAATTTATTTTTCTTAAGAACAGTCAAATTTAGTTTTCGCAGGATTTAACTGTTCCTGCGTGCTGTTTCTGTTCACATAAACTATAAAATTTACTATTTTCCGGAACAGTAAAATTTACAGTTTGCAGAAACAGTAAAATTTCACTATCCAACAGAATAGTAAAACTTACCATTCGCAAGAACAGTGAAATTTACTGTTTCCAAGAACTTTACAATCTTATTATTCGTGAGGACAAAAAAAATTTAATATTTGTAAGAATATCAAAATTCACTATACGCAGGAACCATAAAATTAATTGTTTGCATTTCATTTAGTTCCCGTTTATTTAAGTAAGTTAACTGTTCTCAATTGAGATTAATTGTTTTTTTTTTTTGGGAATTGTTAATTTAATGTTGTCATAAACAAGAAAATCTGTTCCCGTTTTAGTTTTTTTGTCCATTATTGCTAGGAAAATTCGAAACATTTTCTCAAGCAGTTACAAAAATTAAAATAGAAATTAATTTAATAAATAAAATCAACAATTAAAGGACTTGTTGGATTAGTTTCATTTTTTTTCACTGCTCGAACTCAAAGAGAAAACAGTTATATAATCGCCTCTTCTTTTCAACTTGTCACCGCCCTGGAGCTTAAACGTTACGAGATATCGAGTTCCGGTCTTCGATGACCCCCCCCCCCCAGACGGGCTTTTTTTTCTTTTGCCCTACCCTTCTCCCCTCTATTTTTTTAATAATAAAATAAAAAGCCACAAGAAAAAAATCAAAGTTTCATGAAATATTCAATCGAAAAATTCTTTGAAGACTACAATTGAACCAGATTTTTTTTTTTTTCTAAAGAATTCTTGAGGAGGAGCACGGTGTTCAATGCAACCTGACCTTGCTGTTCTCCTTCTGCCAAGCCGTAGCTTGTGCCGAAGCCGGAGTAACGCTCATTTCACCCTTCGTGGGCCGCATTCTCGATTGGTACGTCGCAAACACAGAGAACAAATCCTATCCAGCTGATAAGGATCCCGGAGTAATTTCTGTGACACAAATCTACAATTACTACAAGAAATTCGGCTACAAAACCGTCGTGATGGGCGCCTCTTTCAGAAATGTTGGCGAAATCAAAGCACTTGCAGGCTGTGATCTGCTGACCATCAGTCCCAAGTTGCTTGGAGAATTGGGAGCCAGTGCAGATTCTGTGCCCCGGAAGCTCAATCTCGAGTCAGCCAAGGAGGCAAATCTCGAGAAGATCGCCCTGGATGAACCCTCCTTCCGTTGGATGCTCAATGAGGATCAAATGGCCACGGAAAAACTGTCCGAGGGCATCAGAAAATTCGCAGCTGATTCACGCAAACTCGAGACAATGCTGAGGAATTTGCTCCATGCATCCAAGTAAAAAAAATGCAAAGTTCAAATTTTCAAAATTCAATCGTTTTTTTTCGGGGGTCTTGATGGTCATTTCTGTTTTATATCCTTTGATCTGTTTTATACCACTTAATAAAGTTCTATTGCCATACTGCATCTTTCTTTTTATTCTGACGGAGGCCAATTACTTGCAATTTCTCCTGAGAACTTACTCGGAAGCCACTGCTGGTATTCAGTTAGTAGATCTGAAAGAAAAATCAATTTCAAGAACGGCTTTTTCAAAGGTTCAAATCAGGCAGGACTTACAATTGGGATCCTCCTTCCAAACGCTAATTAATTTAGATTTGGATGTGATCTGTCGATTAACAAGAGCTGTGATTAGCGATGAAACCCGTGGGATGATTTTGCTATAGGACTTTATCAGGGAAGCAGGAGTTGAAAGGAGATGAGGGACGTGTTTCGACAGAGATGGAAAAACTTCTCCAGAAAGCAGGTACATTCCGAAATATCTAGAAAGAAATACCAAAGTTTTCAATTAAAAAAGGATTAAGGATTGATTGATGTATTTCGTCGCTTCGATCAGCAAAAGTCGTAACTTCTTGGATTTTTTTTTTAATTTTTCATTTGCAATTAAGACTTTATATTCTGTTTATTCATATTTAAAAATAAAGGTTTGTTTAATTAGAAACAATTTGATTTTATCCAAAAAAATCTTGAAATTTATTAAAATTAGGGTAAGTGCGCCAAATTTCGGCATAGTTGCATGCAAGCGCTAAAGTCTCAAATTTGAAATGTAATATTTTTAATACAAATTGATTTTTTTATTCCTTTTTCTTAAAAGGTGTTGCTTGGAAACTTGTTAACAATTTATCGTCTTTATTTTCTGTAAAATCATTCTTAGTACATTTTAAAACGAATAAAAATGTAAACATAGCTTTGGTCTCCTATTTCGGCCACCTTTATTCTCATAGTTCCTTGCCCTTCGGGATTTCTTCCAATGTCTGTTTCACGTCATCTCATTTGTAGAAATTACATTTTCTGTTTTTCTTTTGTATTGTATAATCTCTAGTGTATATAAAAACTAAAACTTCATGGAAACTCGAGGAATAAAAAAGGTGGCCGGAATTGCAAGCTGGCCGGAATTTGGCACACTTACTCTAACTAAAAATAAAATTAGAAATTTTCAAATCATAATACAATTTGATCTTATTTCTTATCACATTTCAATGATTTCAAGTTTAAGATGTTTTTTTGGGGAATTATTGATTTTAGGTGAGATTCTTTAGAATCTCTATGCAGAGCAAAAACTTAAATTGTTCGATCGAACTCAAACTTCGTGGTAGTGGATTTTGTTACTCATAAACTATAAGAATGTGTAAAAATCGATTTTCCTTGTCAATCTATCCATTTCTCCATGATAGGTTCGTAATATCGACTTGAGGTTTTAAGAAAAAATTAAAACTCGGGTGAACGACAGCAGTATTTAATTTTTAAAAAGATCTAAAAGACCGAAAGCCTTCGGCACATCTTTTAGATCAGTATAATTTCATGAAATCAAAATTTGTATCCCTTTCTCCTTCAAAAGATTTGCATATCTGTCTCGCTCTTTCGGTCTCAAAATTAGACTGAACTAAAATTTGGTGTGATATTCAAAAAAAGAAGAGTGCAAAAGAGTAGGACATA
Source organism: Phlebotomus papatasi (assembly GCF_024763615.1). NCBI lineage: Eukaryota > Metazoa > Arthropoda > Insecta > Diptera > Psychodidae > Phlebotomus > Phlebotomus papatasi. Next base: position 85,199,041 of record NC_077222.1, read on the forward strand.
CATGATGGCTCCGGCACACCTTTAAGATCAGGAAAATTTCAAGAAGTCGAAACTCGATTTTTTTTCCTTCTCACATGTTTTGCTTATGACTATCTCATTCCTTCGCACTCTTATTTTAAAAATCATTCCAAATACAATTTAGCTCAATCGAATTTGGAGCGCGAAAGAATGAGATAGACATACGCAAAACGTGTAAGAAAAAAATAGATTCGCATGTCGACTTTATGAAATTTTCCTGCACACATTTAGATCAGGAAAATTTTACGAAGTCGAAATTGAAATTCCTTTCTTCTCTACACGTTTTGTATATATCTATTTTATTCTTTTGCACTCTTCTTCTTTAAAAAATCACAACAAATTCAATTTAGCTCGATCGAATTTGAAATATGAAAGACTGAGATAGATATATGCAAAACGTGTAAAGAAAAAAGATTCTAATTTCGACTTTTGGGAGTCAATTTATCCAATTTATGAAATACACCCGAATGTATAACTATTGTGTGACGCGGGAAATTTGAAGACATTATGCTTATTTTTCAAGATAAAACTTTAATTCCTTTTATTATGGCTCCGGCACTTCTTTTAGATCAGGGAAATTTCATAAAGTCAAAATTCACATCCCTTTCTTTCTTAAAAGTTTTGCATGTATCCGTCCTACTCTTTCATACTCTTCTTCTTCTTTTGAACAACACACCAAATTAAATTTAGTTCAGTCGAATTTCAGATCGAAAGAGTGGGATAGACTTATACAAATCCTTTGAAAGAGAAAGGGACGCGAATTTTGATTTTATGAATTTATACCGACCTAAAAGTTGTGTCGAAGACATTAGGGTAAAAATTTTAAATATTCTAATAACAATTTATTGAAGAATTCTGGCAAAAAAGTATACTGTTTGTAGATGAATTTCTTTTAAACAGTTGAATCTTTTACTTCTGACTACTTTTACTCCGCGAGAAATTCGTTATACGGCCGATTTATTCAAAAGAAATCGCCGTACAAGAAATCGATCATAATTTTTCACACTATTGTAGTGTGAAGCCTTGTGTATTTCAAACAAATTTGTTGAATTTTTAAACAAAAGTTGTAGAATTTTCAGACAAAAGTTGTTGAATTAAAAAAAAAAGTTATGTAAAAATTGTTGAATTTCCATTTAAGACATATACTTCAGTCGAGATGCTTTTCATTGAGCAAAAGTCATATAGAACATCAAATATAATATTTATATGCATAATAAGTATATTGTGAAGATCCGAGCATCAGATGTAATTATCTAGCATTAGGGAGGATCCCGAGTACAGGAAAAAACATTACAAATGTCTAAAAAGGCAAAAAAAACTAAAATAAACGAAATGAAATGAAAATTCAACAATTTTTGAGTTTACACACAAAAATTCAACAATTTTTAAGTTCAACAACTCCAAATTCAATAAATTGAAATTCAACAACTTTAAATTAAACAATTTTAAATTAAACATTTTTTCCAAATTTAACACTATAATAGTGGTGTGAAAGATTACACACTATAATAGTGTTAATTACTGTGTAGATTTTCTCGATGCATAATGCCATTTCGCGTCTTTTTTTCGGTCCCGAAAATGTGCATAATCCCGGGACTCACTCAGTGTATGTCGTTTCTGTACCTTATTCAAAACAAAATCACCTTTGGGTAGGAGGGTATGATGGGTTGGAATTATGTCTAATTTGAACCTTTGCCATTTCCTAACAGTTTTAGATGGCAAAAGGAAAACACAACGCAGAAGTACTCTCGAATTTAAAATCTTGTACTATTTCGTGGTTTTCTCTTTTCTCTGATTCCGATTATGTATTATTATTATTGTATTAATTCTCGATTATGTAGAAGCTCTTAAGAACAGTCAAGTTCTAAAAAATGTTCATAAAAAGACTTCCCCTTTTCATTTTTCATTGAAATAAGCCATAATGGTCCTAACTATTCCATGTTTTTTAGCACTTTACTGTTCTCAAGTGCTTCTGTATTATCGACTTTTCTTTCTGTTGGTTCACGGCTCGACTGTTTTCCCGTTTTCGCCGTGTTCTAAAATTAACAAATTAAGTCGTGACTCGATACAGCACAAAGAAAAGTCGATTATGTACAAGCACTTAAGAACAGTAAAATAGTAAATTATATATTTCGTTGGAAATTTGTGTTCTTTTTAGCACTTTGCTGTTCTCTAGTGCTTCTGTATTATCGACTTTTCTTAATGTTGGTTTCCCGTCTCGACTTTTTTCCGAAATTTCTCGCACTGTTCGAAAATCATCGAAACAGTCGGGGCACAAATCAAAAAATCGATTAAATAGAAGCACTTGAGAACAGTAAAATGCTAAAAAATATGTTCATTTTTCATTGGAATAGCACCATAAGTCTCTGATGGAAATTTAGAAAATTTGTCTGATCTAAATGGTTAAAAGCACTTACTTGCAAGTTTCAGCTGCAAATGGCATGTTAACCTCTGCATCGGGCAGTTCCCACGCTGCCCTCCCGAAAGTCACCTTCATCTTCCTCACGACACTTCCGGTTTTCCCGTTGTACCTTGGCTTCTCATCTGCAATCTCCTGGAAATTGCACATGGCAGGAACGTAGGTTGGCAGCCAATGAGGCTCAATTTCCGTGATGCCTCTGATGAACATTTTCGACTGTGGCAGACTGACTTCATAGACTTCCTGATAAATCACCCATTCGGGCAATTCCTTGGCCAGGACGGAAGATGAATTGAGAAAGACAGGCTCAACCATTTCTGGAGTGTTGTAGGCCCTTTTGAGTTTGGATCGTTCTTTAGGATCTGAGATGTCATCCAGGGGAACGCGGCGAGCTACACGATCTCCCATTCCTGCCAGCAGGATTTGTCTCAGTAATCTGGCTTGATCATCCGTGGGAGGTTCTAGTTTGGGATCCACAGAAGCTTCAACATTGGGAATGTTGAGATTGAGTTGATTTGTCAGTTGGACTCTTAGTTTCCTGATTTCTGTGATACCCTTGAGGCGCAGTCCATTTTTTTGACAAAATTCTGGCAATTTGTGCTGTGATCCTGCATATTCAGCGCCTCCTGTGGCTCTTAGTAAAACCATCGGATCGCCCAAGCTGAGAAAGTTTCCGGAATTTGCCCAGGATTTTCGTTTTTTCGCCCATTTGTCTGTATTTTGTGAATCTTGGGTGTTCTCCAGGAGAACCTGCTGCACACTCAGTCCTGCAACAATGCAGATGGTGTAGGGCATGAGATTGTGCTGATTGCTCAGCGCTAGCATCTTTCCAAAGCGCGGAGCAATAGGAAAGAGTGAAATTGTCTCTCCAAGCTTGCTAACTTTCAGTCCCTCTGATGATTCTTCCAGAGCTCCGAGGATTTTCAGTCGTTTCTCCGCCATCTCAAGCTGATCATGATCCGGTGGCGAGGGGAATGGAAAATTGATGACTTTGGTGATTCCCATGCACTTCATCTGCAGCACAATATCATCAACTGGACGCTTTAGGATGTCCGGAATGGAGAAATCCGGGAATTCATCATTGTAGACAGCGCTAGAATAGAGCCTATAGCAGTGTCCAGGACCCATTCTTCCAGCTCTTCCGCTACGCTGATTGGCTGATGCTTTGCTAGTAAACTTCACTACAAATGCCTCAACTCCTGTCACGGGATCGTATAGCCGGGTTTTTTGTCTTCCGGAATCTATGACGTACTTAATGTTAGGGATGGTCAGGGAAGTTTCTGCGACATTTGTGGCCACAATGCAGAGCCTAGCTCCTTCTGGCGGTGGCTGGAAGACCCTTTCTTGCTTCGCTGAGGACAGGAGGGAGTAGAGTGGAAGGACCCAAAGAGGCTGTTTTGTAGCAATCTCCAGAGCTTCTTCCTCCAAGGGATCTGCTTCATCTTCGGAAAAGTCCTCTTCCAGTGCTTCAGTGTCATTTAAATCTGCTTCTGTGTCGTCTCCGGGAAGTTTGTAAGTGTCTAGATCGATTTTTGGCAGGCAGAGTTCTCTGGCAAATTTCTTTCTGGCCTTTTTCATTTTTCTGATGGCTGTCTCCATGTCAAATTCATCCTCAGAATCTTCTTTCTGCTCTTCTGTTTTGGTTTCCGGAAGAGCTGGCGGTTTCTGGTCTTGTTTCTGGTCGTTGAAGGGAAATTTTGCTCTGAGTTTCTTTACGAGATAATGGACTTCCTGCTGACCCGTGAGAAAGATCAGGATACCTCCATCTGGCAATTTTGAATGGATTTTAACGGCTTTCCGGAAGGCTTCCCGGACATAGTCGCTTTCTGTGACTTTGTTGAAGTGAACCGTCACTGGAAACTGTCTGGCTTCGACCTTTACCACAGGAGGCGGTGTCCGGAAGAGCTTTTTGTTTTCTGTGAAGTCTGCAACTCTCAGAGTAGCTGACATTATGATAAGTTTCAGGGAATTGCCCTTCTTCTTCCTCAGCGGAACCACTCTAGAGAGCAATCCCAGGAGGATATCTGTGTAGACACTTCTCTCATGAGCCTCATCAAGAATAATCACCGAATACTTGCTGAGCTCAAAATCCCGCTCCATCTCTTTCAGGAGAACTCCATCCGTCATGAACTTCACTTTTGTCTGCGCCGTTGTATTACCCTCGAAGCGAATTAGATAGGACACAACATCCTGACTCAAGTTCATTTCCTGAGCTACACGCTTGGACATTGAGATTGCAGCCACACGGCGAGGTTCTGTGATCCCAATCAGTTTCCCTTCGGCATATCCGGCTTCGTAGAGAAACTGCGGAACTTGTGTGGTCTTCCCGCTGCCAGTTTCTCCAGCCAGGATCACTACATCATTCTCACTGATTGCTTCCATTACCACCTGCTCCTCCCCGAGAATTGGGAGCTTCAGCCTTGCTGCTTGAATCTCTGGATCTCTCTCCAGATGAATATACACCGCAGGCTTCGATGGCATCTGCTTTTTCGGCTCTTCCTTGACCAAATCTGTAACTTTGAAGGGATTCACTGTGGATGGTATTCCATTCTCCGGAAGTCTCACATCGTCCCCAAGATCCTCAACTGTGAAGCTTAAATTCTTGGAAACATTCAGTATTTCCTTTTTAGGCCTAATTTCTTCTTTTTCTTCTACCTCTTCTGGATCACTTTGCCCATCGGAGGAGGAGTAGAAACCTTCCTCAACTCCCCGTGGCTTCTTTGAATCTTCATCTTTACCAGATTTATCCTCAGACTCCTCCTCTTCAGCCACTTCAATTACCTTTCTTTTCCTACTTCCTGCGATACTGCTAAGCTTCCCATGCGCCTTTCCCTCTTCCTGTACTGGACCCCTATCCACGTCTGAAGAGAATTTCCTAAGACCACTTGTCTGAACCGCAGTAATAGATACCAACTGCTTGATTTCTTCTGCAGGAAGTTGAACACTCGATAAGTTCTCCAAAAGCGTAGATCTCTGGGAAACAAATTGTCAGACATCTAGAATACACTTACAGCTGTTCATTTAACTCACATTTTCCTTCTTCAGCTTCTTATCCACGATTTTCTCCAGGTTCTTCCTCTGTTTCTTCGAGAGAATCCTCGTGATTTTCTTCTCGTGGAATTGAGCCTTTGTCTGCCGCTTCTTCGATGGAATAACCAAGGCATTGCTTTCATCATATTCCTGACCATTTGCTGTGTCTTTCCCAAAGTCCACCTTGATCTGTAAGTCCAGGAAAATCATTAAAATCTACTCCTTGTCATCACAGAAACATTTTTTGTTGACATGAATTGAGGTTAGGAATCTCAACGCTCACTTAATTTCCTATAATCTCATTTACCTTCTTCGTTTCAGTGTTGTCCGTGATGTACTGGACATCCTGCTTTCTCCTGGCACTGAATTTCTTTTTGCCCATTGTGAAAAACCCGGAATAGAAAAGCAAAAAACTACGAGATAAACACGCCGCTCACATGGATGGTTTTCGTTAAGTTTCCAATGTTTACTTAACGAAACACCTCCCCACCAAATCAGCTGTTTTTGAATTCCTGTGCCAGCAAGACGCAAGTTTTTTTTCACAATTTCTGAGATTTTGCACAATTTTTCTGGATTTTACGGCATCACAATGGCCACAGGTGATAGTAAATCTGCAAGTGTAAAGTTGAAGCATGATCCAACGCTGGTGACGATAAAGACAGAGCCAGGATTGAGGACACACATCAAGACTGAACGGCTGAGTTCCTTCAAGATGCCACGTGATTTGACTCTTGGGGGTCCTGGGCCAGGAAAGACAGCCCGTGGGGGATCAAATAAGAAGATTTATACGCCAAATTTAAATGCCGTTCGCCACAAAAATACGTAAGTTTGCTAAATGTGGTCAGTGAATGAGAAATGAGGAATTTCTTCTGCTGCAGAGATGTCAAGACTTCCCGGGATACCCAGCACAAGAAGATGACAAAGAGTCCGCAGCGCGAAAGAGGAGGCAAGGTGGCCATGAACCGTGGAAATCTCGTCCAGACAATGGGAGTGTTTTCAGAGGGAACAGCAAAGTCAGCAAAGCGACATTCAGAGTCTCGATATTCTTCCAGCGAAAGGGAGAGTCTCTCACTAAGTAGACGGTCGTCAGCCTCGAAAAAGGATACCACCCAGCCTGTACATGGTGGACGGGTCATTAGGGACATCCTGGACAGCAGTGACGAGGATGACTGCACCATGGATGAAGATGCAACAATGCCTGTGATGCTTCAAGCAGGTAATTTCTCCTAAATTATTTATATAGCCTGAACATCTCAATAATCTCTTTATTTTTTCGTAATTGTATTAACCCTACTCCTCCTGAACCCCTGTCCCACCTGATTTTTTTTGAATCTGTAGCTGATAGAATTGTGTTATCCAAAGACGTAGTTAAAGAGGTTAAGGTCAAGGTAGAGCCTCCAGGTAAATAATCCGATGATAGATTAATCATTATTCCAATATCAGTTGTCCTCTCAAAGCTGCCTGTTGGAATAATTTTTGCACCGTCTTCTCCTGGGCTAATGCAATTTTATTTGGTATTTTTTTCACAGATGAAACAATCTCGAATGCCCCAACAGTCTCCACAACGATCCCTTTCAACACCAAATTGAAATCGGATCCGGATGGGGCAAAAACTCCGCAGAGTCTTGAAGAGATCTTCGGTTCGAAGTCATCTCAGCTCTTCCTGCTTCAGCTGCCGGACACGCTACCTGGCACAGTTCTGGACACTTCGAAGGCAGATAGCCGGAAGGAAGGGGATGATCAGGACACTTCAAATACGGTGAGTTTTTTTTTTTAATTTGCAACTCATTTTATCAAATGACTTCAAATCAGAAATAAGAAATTCTTCCAATGCAAGGGGTAATTCATTTTGAGAAACCCTTGTCCATTGTCCAAGAAACGCTTTGCGAAACACGAAAAGCCACTTTTTGTATCGCAAAACTCAAAAAATCCAGGAATCTGTTCAGTAAAAATGGGGAAAAGTTGCTCTCTCAAATAATTAAAAAAAAAATAAATTTAGGGGAAGTGTGCCAAATTTCGACCAGCTTCTAAGTTCGGCCACTTTGAGTGTATTTTCGGCCATGCAAATAAATTAATTAAAATTATGGGCTCTATTCTGCGAATAAAGATAAAGATAAAGTTTCAAAATAAAAATTTTAAACATTTCAAAATTTGGCATTCTGCGATCTTGGATAAAAAGTCGAAGAAACGCAAATAAAGATTTCAATATCCAAAATGTACCTTATGCCTTATGCTTTTGGAACCTTAGTCAACCAAGTCGATTTCTTGGTAGGAGATATTTTTTCTAGTTAATCCTCTAACGGTGTTTTCTTTAATATGCGAAAAAAAAGTTCTAAAACAATGTTTTCTAGGATAATTATGATCCAATAAAGTCGAAATAACCATCCATTCTTCATTATCTCTTTTAGTTTAGGCGCTAGGTGAGAAAATATAAAAATTTTTTGAAACTCTTTTTGCTTCTAAAATTCACATTTTTAGTTTTTTCAATTTTTTTAAAATAAAATAATGTCTTAAAATTGTGGTGGACGAGGAAAATCTTTCGGGTGGTATGAAATAGCTTACAAAATTGACAACTTTAAGTACAAGTCCTGGAAATAATTTCACTTTTCATACACTTCTCAGGTGCTTTGAGAAAAAAATGTTTCCGGAACAAAAAGAGCTTGAAATTGATTGAACACCAAGAAATCAGAGGGAATGTTATATAAATTTTAGACGATTGGATTAAGGTACAGAAACCCCGAATTTCATGTTCAATTGTTTTTAATATAGATTTTTGAGTGCACTTTTAACAAAATTTCTTAGATGGATTTACCGGTTTAAGAATCAGGAAACATTTGGCAGCAAAACAGATGCAAGGGATCCCTTCAACTTCAAGTCAGTCATAGAAAACCCAGATAACTCTCAGCTACCGGTTCATCACTGACATTGTCATTAGATCGAAAAATAATGATCACTGTGTTATAAAACGTATGAGGTTCTAGTCGAGGAAATTCCTCTAGATCCTAAACCTAAAAAAAGGGAAAAAATAGTCGGACAGGAAATTTTGCGTTTTTTTTTATAACATTTGGACATAAAATTTCTATTTCGTAAAGTTTAAGGTCATTGTAAATCCTGCCTTTACCCTCAACCTTAAAGACAATAATTTGCCTTATTTATTTGTTTGATAAAAAGATTTTTATGGAAATTGTGGTACTGTTAGATTTAACATAACCAAAACTCTTTTTTTTTTTTTAGTAATTTTAAAGATAAATAAAATCAATTGCAGTAAAGAAAGCGATTTATAAATAAAATGGTGATCTCAGGGATCTTTTGTATAAAAAAATGGATTAAGTTTTAACCTCTGAGAGGTTTTTCTTGGTTAGAATTTTTGAGATCGTACATTTTGTTACAATTAAATCAATTATAATCTCTGAGAACAGAACTACAGTAGACTCTTGCTAATTCGGTTTTTTTAAGATCGGGATACTTTTCAATTCGGACAGCAGTTAAATTTGAAAAAAAGTTTGGTGACATTTCTCAAGTTTAATCTTGGTAATTAAATGAAGGAAATATGCTTAAATTTGTATAGCTTTTCCTTAGTTATGATGCGATTTTGCATTACTAAAGGATTTTTATGACATTTACAATTAAATATGAGTAAGTAAACTTAATGAGTGTGAAGATGAGTAAAAAAATCGTTGCATTTCAAAACCTTTGTCATCCGAATTTCTCTCTAATTCGGATGACATTTCGGTCCCAAATGCCTGAATTAGAGAGAGTCTACTGTAATTCAAATAACCCAGAAATATTTCCAAAGTCTAGGATCTGTAAAGTTTGTGATATTATTTTATTTCATTTAACATTTAAGGAGCTTTTAAATAGGATTTTTTTTTTAAATTAAAGTTTAGCGATCAAAGATTTCTGTACAAAACAGATTGGAAGATTCAATCATTAACCCTTTAAGGACGATTGGAACACCGGTGTCCCATAAAGAAAATAATTTTTACTGACTACCTAAAGTTAATTTTTTCTTATGTCTGTACATAATAGTAAAGTAGAATGTTGAAGGAATCTAGAATATTTTTTGCAAAGCTCTCGCTATTTGCTATGTAGTAAATATTTAAGCTCAAAAATGGCGAATTTTGAAATTCTCAAATTTATAATTGATTTTATTTATTTTTTATACTTACAATTTTTTTAAGCAAAACCCTTTTGGCAATAAAAACTACAATACTCATACGTAATATTTTTCATTAAAGCGAAAAATATTATTCACTGGTATTGTCAGAAAAATTACTTAAATTTTTGGGCTATTTTTGCCTCTATCGTTCATAAAGGCACAAAATACACCGAATCAGACTCTGTTGGACTTTCCAAGGTTAGATGTAAGACATATCATTGATTATGTTTCTCAGTTTAATTTTTATTGTTGATTTTCAGTACGTAAAAAGTGTCTCGTCGTTAAAGGGTTAAAAATACATTTTGGATTTTTAAGGTTAAGCCAGTTAAATCTATCATAACCTAAAACTTCTCGTATAAATTTATTACCTAATCGGCTATTTGAACTGATTTAATGGAATGTTAAATCAATAGATAAATGCACTATAGGATATTAATTTAGCTTTGTCATTGTAACTAAGTCAGTTCTAACTTATTTCGTTAGAATCCAGAAGAAAAATCAGATTTTATTATCTGTTTGGAAAATTTTATATAAAAATTATATAACAAATCTCTTCTAATTTGCTTTTTTCGAGATTAAATGAATGCCCTAGACACACTTACGACTTAAGCTGAGAGAAGACTTAGTGGAAAATAATGTAAATGAAATTTAACCATTATTTCAAACATAATTATGCTAAGCCGTCTCTCGGCTAATCCTCAGGTCTGTCAAGGCCCTAACATAACCTCATTCCTACAAGCCTAACCTTACATTTTAAAATATATAGCCTGGAACAAATAGGAAAATGTGGTCATATGGGTCATATAATATCTAATTTTTTTTGCTTTCGTCTAATTTAAACTTTTGTAAATTTAGTTATTAATAGAAAAAATTTCATGGAGTATCAACACTTCTATTTATTTCATTTAAAAATTTCTTTAAGGTTAAAAATGATGAGCTTTTTATATAGGTTTTTGTGCTACTAAACAACTAAATTTGTCTCTCAGGTCTCTCATAAATGAAGAAAAAGAGTAAATTAGGTTTTTTCAACATTTTATTTAATTTGTGAGGTTAAAACCAACATAACCTAATTTAACCTTAAAAACGAAGAAAAACAAGGCCCAGATTAAAGTTAATAAAAAAAAATTATCAATTAAATTATAATTAGTAAAATGAGAACAGTCTATTAATATTCAAAAAATACATTGTAGCAAAAAGAGCAAAAAATTAATTTGAACATTTTTTGTAGACCTCCCCTATGAATTCTCTGAAGCAGCAAGATGAAGGGCTTGTCGGTAAATTCGTGCGGTACAAGTCCGGGAAGACGAAGCTAGTTCTAGGAACCAGCCAGTTTGATCTGGATGTGGGTATCGATACGGACTTCCTGCAGCAGTTGGTGTCCATTGATGCGAATCCCGAACAGAGATCCGGCAACATGTACAACCTCGGGAAGATTCAGACAAAATTGACTGCCACCCCGGATTGGGAACACATGTTCAGGAATATGATATAAAAGAGATTGTTTTTCTACATAAAAACTTTTAATTCTTTGTTTCCTAATTCGTTACACGATCTTCAGCAGAGTCTCTAGAAAGACTTCCGGATGGTGTGGTTGCGGTGCGTCCTCTGTAGATGTTTAGCTTGAGGTCAATGGCAAAATTGAAGTCTGTTGGATTGGCCAAGGCATGTTCAATAGCAGCTTCGAGATTTTCCCGTGCAATGAAAGTTTTTGATCTCTCAATTTCCTGCTTGACTCTTTCCTCGGCCCAGCGCCTCCTTTCTTCTTCCCTGAGCTGCTTGGCTTCTAAACGCTCAAGAATATCTTTCTTTCGGAGTTCCATTTGTTCCTCGAGCCTCTGGTTTCTTACTTCTGCTGCTTTTCTGTTCCATTCCTCATTGATTTCCATGGATCTCTTCATGTCAGCTTCCTCTTCTTCTGGTGTCATTGTCAGAACCGTGGTCTGGGCTTTCTTTGCCTCAACTTCAGCCATAAGGAACTTCCGGACACTCTTGTATTGCGTGCGGTAGATATTGAACAGGCGCATCATCTCATCCTTCTCTTCAGGATCTACGGGCTTTCGCTCTGGCACTTTGTTATAACGACTCTGCGCCATTGGCAGCCACCGGGGCTTCCGTCTCCATCGCACAACCTGAAGTCCTGTCCAGGACTTCAGGGGAATCTCCTGAATTCCACCCAGAAGTGCACGGAACATTTTTTCACTTACATAACCTCAATTTTCTATTGTCTCTAACCCGGCTGTACAGTGTATAAACTTGGTACTGCGTACTGAAATCAGTTTGGCTACGTTTATAAAGCCAGATTAATCCGGACTTTGAAATGGATTAAATTTAATTTAACGTACAGTAGACTCTCGCTTATTCGTGGACTCTTTTTCCGGGTGACATAGAAAAGTCCGTGAGACAGTTGAATTTTAAAAATTTTGTTGACATAATTGTCCCCGTTTTTGGGTTTTTTGTTAAAGCAAATGTGTTCTATCTACTGTAATTCTTACTCACTGTAACTTTTTTGGACAGTACGCATGTTTAGAGACAATGTCAATTCAGTCATTTCAGAATTCACTCCACAAATTTTCAATGTAAATAAAAAAAATCGTTGGATTTCGAACAATTTGATGGGTAACACTCTCAAAGCGTGTGACGTGACATTTGGTCCCGCTCTCACGGATAAGCGAGAGTCTACTGTACAACGATTATATACATATGTATAGGTATAAGAAACATATTGATACAGTTCTGTCTCTTTATAATATGCACAGCTTTTGTGTCGGTTGCATTCAAAATCAATTTGTTTACATTTTGACAAAGTAATAAAGAAAATTATTTTCTTGGTAACTAATTTTTCTCGTTTTTAATTATCTTAATTTTATTTTTTCTGTCTCATATTATAGTTAAAATAACACGGGAAATTCTAGAACAATAAAAAATAATAATGTTTTAAAAGAAAGAAAAAAACCGTTGGGAATTTCAAAAAAAGTTGTGCATATTCAGAGAGAGAACTGTCAAAAAAAGTACCCAAACTGTGCATATAGCGAGACAGCACTGTAAAATCATCCTTCTGGCAAATTTTCATCTTTCATTTCTTCATCATCTTAACCATCAACAAACTTGTTTGGAATCTTCAATTTCTTGCACAGCATTTGCACACTGTCGAGAAGTTAATCCTTGGTAATTGGGTGAACCACATTAGCCCGTGAAAGAACCCAAGCTTCCAGCGATTCTTCGTGTTCTCTTGAAAGCACTGCAGAAGCGCCGATACGACTTTCTTCCGGACTGGTTCCCTTCAATTTCCCATCAGTATTCCGTACGGCACATGTATATCCGAGCTGCCTCTCTAATGCTAAATCCATTCCTGGCATCCTCAAGGGCTTTTGCCATTTCATCATCCCGGTCAGGCGTTTTTTTTTTTTTGGTGTTTTTGCTAAAGAAAAAAGTGATCAATATTCCACACATCAGAATTTGAGGTTATTGATCACAGAAAATCTCTTATTACGCTCAACTCGTCAGTTAAATCAGCATTTATCGTAACTTCATTTTTGCGATTTTGAAATATATACACATTTGGAATCAGCGTAATTTTGTTTATTAAACGCACTTCTGAAAAAGAAACTTTTATAAGCCCAATAAAAATTATTTTAAACAAAAATTATCGTAAGTGCCCTTAATTAAGAAAAAAATTATCAGAATTTGTCGTAACTTCCATTTTTGGGGAAGTTACGATAAATTTCCATACAAAATTTGCAATAATCAGCATTTGCCGTAACTTCTTTTGCTCACTTGCGTGGCTTGTAATTTGCAGCAAAATTGCAATATTTCTTAATAAAACGTTTACAAACTCTTCCAAATATCAAAAGAAAGTGCGAATAGTGTAACATGAAATCATTTTAATTCAATATTTGCGAGAAAAAATTCCTACCCATCTGTCATTAATTCAAAACAAAACAAGCGACGTGGCGCACAAAATTTATTCAATAAAACTTATGAAATAAAACCTTTTAGGGACAGGGATAACAGTATTATTGACTAATTTAGTCAAATAAAGGCGCTTATTATCACTAGAATAATTCAAATTTATATAATGCATTTTAGAAAATTGTCGTAACTTCCAGAATCTCCATACATTGGAAGTTACGGCTTTATAAACGATGGAAGTTACGATAAAATATTATTGTGTTTCTTCTTACATATTTCTCAATATTGCAGCTTTTAAATAATTTTATAAAGATTTTCTCGAGTTAACTTACAGTTTATTAGTGCCACTTTTATTATTTTGACTCAAAAGTATCGCATTCGGGGCTCATTTTTAAGAAAAATAATATTGAACTGAAAATTTCGTCTCCTGAAAAGTTATCAAAAGAAAGTTACGACAAATGCTGATTTAACTGACGAACTAACAGCACTTACCTATGAAATCTTCATATGTAAGCTTCAATCCTTAATTGGCTTCCAATATCTATACTAATTGTATCGATAAGAAGTGCACAAACTGTTCAATTCACTGACAAAACTGACTGCATTTGCTTAAGACAAATGGCAACAAAATGAATTTTTGGAATGGCTACTATTGTAATTTTTTGTGCACACATTTTTAAAAATCACTTTTCTTGTGCAAATATTACCGGGAAAATTGTGAAACTTTTCATTTGACATCGTGAAATATAAAATAATTAAACAATCATATAATATTAAAGTTCATGCAGAAAAATTGTATTTTTTATCCATCAATTGAAAGAGAAGTCGATATAACAAGCATCGCTTGATCGATATTTAGAGCGTTTTGATATTAGGAGCATCTACCCTATTTAGTGTTAAAATCTTCCAAAAAGAACAAATATTTAGATAGAATTCATTATTCATCAAATATTGGAATAAAAATCCATCTTTTTAATCAATTTATTTTTTATGTCCAATTTTATCCTCAAAGTGTCCAAAATAAGAAACTGGTCAAAATTATGAGCCTTTCCACTATTTTTGATTAAAAATCGTAAAATTGGCTTTAAACGTAGTCACCTCGGACATTTTGTTTTGATTAAAAAAGCGATATAAACGTTGCAAAAGTTCATAGAAATTTATTATCAAAAATACTTGAAAATCTATTATAAATCTCTTTAATCCTCACAGTTCTATTATTGGAAAATCTTGAGAGCCCTTTCGATGTTTTTGCGACAGATTGGGCACATTTGGAGAGTCCTAGAGCAAGTCTCACAGGCAACTGTTTTTTTTAAGAAAAAGAAAAGCAATTAAATTTCATTTTATGTTATCAAGAAAGATAAGTGGGATGACTCACTGAAATGTCCACACGGAATGAAGGCCATTGCAACATCCTCAGTCAGGCAGATCTTGCAGAGTTTGCCTTCCTTCAGGTTTTCATTCTCAAGCTGAGCCTGATTGAGAAGATCCATCACGAGAGCTCCATTATCATATGCACTGTCTTCCGGATTCATAATGTTCAAGTTCTCAATCGTGTTGATGAGCTGAAAGAAAAAGAGGAAACTGGATTATTTCCTGGTCTTCCGGGAAGGTTTTTGCCAACTTACTGCTTCTTCATCTTTGGCCATAGCTCGCATAGTGAGAATATCTTGGGTGATCTGTTCAACTGTCAGTCCTTCATTGTTGGCAATGCGCTTCTTGAGGATGCTTTTGATGGAATTCGCAGCATATCCAGCATCAAGGAGGTATTTGCCCCCTTCGGAGTTGAGGAAATTGGTAATTTTGTGATTCTGGTCCCGTTCTCGGGGCTCACATTGCGATGAGAAGGTGCTGTGAGCTTTAATTGCGTACGATGGTTCGAAGGGATTTTTGGTCACATAGCACAGCCCAAAGCCACATGCGTAGCATTTAATATGGTCAGGAAGCTTGTCATGATAGAAGCCACTGGAAGCAAGCCTCTCAGCGTCCAACAGCGACGGAGTCAGTGGATACTTGAGGAAAGTCTCCAACCGAAATGTTTCTGATGCCAAATTCTCATCATCAGTCGTACAGGGTGACGGAATAGGAATATTGAGGTCATCCCAGTTCTGGGAAGTAGCCCCACAAACGTGCTGCAAGGTAGCCTGTAAATATGTTATTTATCAGGGTTATCAGTATCCTCCAAAAAATTACTTTGTGAAGAAACTCACTTCAAAAGTGTCGAAAGCGAAAGATTCCTGGCACTTGATGCACACTATGGTGTTAGTTGATGTCCTGTAGAGAAATCCCATCCTGGCCAAAGTACATTTCTCCGTTCGTTCCAGAGTCAGATTATGTGGGCAGTAATCAAAAGTTTGGAGACGTGCTGCTTGTTGGTAATAGTTCTCGATGTTCTCCATGCTGTTTTCTTCTATTAACTGATTAATAAGAAGCAAGATGGCACAAATTATACAAAATCAGCAAATTTTTGTTATCACTTGACCGGATATTACTCTCCAAGCTCAACTAAATAGCTTCTGTGCCTTAGCTGTGAAATGCAAAATCCAAAACACAAACGCTTTTGTTTTCCTTCCAAGAAATCATGTGATTTTGACAAACGTAGATATGGGGTTAGAAAAATTTAACGAAAGGGCGTTGCTGTCGTGAAAGAGAATTATCGAACAGTTCAAATTTTCACTAATCAACTGTCATTTTAAAATTGAAGAATGTTTTTCATGCAGAAAAAAATACGGGGGAGTGTCAAAAGGTCAAAAGTGGTCTATATTTTTATATTGTTTAAAATCGATAGAAAAACTACCTAAGGATATACCACAAAAAAGCCAGAAGCTAATTCGAAGTATTTCCGAAGATACAGAGCGTAAGCAAAAACGCCGAGCAGATTTGCATCGTCGTCAGTTAAATTAGCATTTGTCGTAACTTGATTTTTGCGATTTTGGGTATATACTAACTTATTTGGGGAATCGGCGTAATTTTGTTTATTAAACGCAATTGAGAAAAAGAAACCTAAAAGCCCAATAAAAAATATTTTAAATAAAAATTATCGTAAGTGCCCTTAATTATTACAGTAGACTCTTCGATATCCAGCACTTCGATATCCGGGTGACAGCTGCCAAACACTGGCGGTTGATATATTCAAAATTATTTTCACTAAACATGAAGTTTGTCCAGTCCAGAGTGAATTAAAGTATTATTGACATTGTATCGAAGTTTTTAATACATAATTGTGATAAAAAATGAAACATAAGCACACCATGAAGAAAATTCTCTTTTTCTTTGTCAGACAGAAAATAAATTCACACTGCACAAAATAGAAAAACCGTTGATCATTCAAAAAACCTAAATGTCATTTTGTCCCCCAGTCAGCCGGATATCGAAGAGTCTACTGTAAAAATTTATCAGTAATTTATCGTAAGTTTCATTTTTGGTGAAGTTACGACAAATTTCCATCCATACAAAATTTTCTCTAATCAGCATTTGCCGTAACTTCTTTTGCTCACTTGCATGGCTTGTAATTTACAGCGAAAAATGTAATATTTCTCAATAAAATGGTCATATACTTTTGCAAATAATTCAAAGACAGTGGGATGTGGGAATATGTTATGGTCCCTGCTTATCTGTCATTAATTCAAAACAAAAAAAGCGACGCGAGACACAAAATTTATTCAATAAAAATTATGAAATAAAAGCTTTTAGGAAAAGGGATAACAATTTAATTACAATAGAGTAGACTCTCTCAAATTCGGGCATATGGGACCGAAATGTCAGCCGAATTAGACAGAAATTCGGGCGACAACCTTTTTGAAATGCAACGATTTTTTATTCATGTGCATGTAGATATTGAGTTTACACACTCATATATAACGTAAATTGCATGAAAATCCCTCAATAATGCAAAATCACATCAAAACTAAGACAAACCATGCCAAATTTGAGCATATTTGATTCATTTGATAATCATAATCAAACTTGAAAAATGTCAACAAACTTTTTTCAAAAGTAACCGCTGCCCAAATTAAAAAGTAGCCCGATCTTAAAAGAGCCGAATTTGCGAGAGTCTACTATAACTCAAAAATTCCTTTGTGCATCGGACTGAAATTTTAATATGTCATAGCCGCTGATTATACCTATCAAACAAAAAAATACTTAAGTCGATGCATAATCCCTGACCCGAGCTATAAGGGGTCAAAGTTCGAATATTGACCGGCCTCTATCTCCGGTTCTAATTAACATTTTGAGCTAAATTTTGGGTTTTTGGTTTCGTCTCGATGAGCACTTTCAGATGGAAGTTCAAAAAGTCACCACAGGTGGCGCTGTGATAGCGTCAAAATTCATCGAAATTCAAAGATTTTTTTCTCAAAAACGGCATTGTGCAAGTTAATGAAATTTTAGTATGTTGTAGTCCAGTCTAGGACGTTTCCAAAATGGTGCGTAAGTGCGCTGTGGTTTCAATAGAACCGGAGATATGAGGGGTCAAAGTTCACAAAATTCAAAAAATCATATCTCCGGTTCTATGTGACCGATTTTGATGAATGAGGGCTTAAACGAAAGATCTCATCAAACGCTACAACTTTCTAAAATATTTGAACTTCGTGGGACCAACACCAGGGGTGCCACAGTCGAAAAACCAATTTCAATATCACATAACCTCAATTATCTCGACTGTCGCTGAACCGATTTTGATGATTACTTCGACATAATTGTAGAGGACATTTGTCTCTACATTTCGTTCATACATCATTTTCCGCTCAGATTACGCTATCACTCCGATTTTGCCGTTTAAGTGTGAAAAAATTGATTTTTCCCATAATAACGCTTTGAAATCACTCAGATGCCAATTTGACTGCCTCTACTCCACCAAGACAATTAAAATAGGGTTTTAAATGGAAAGTCCCACAAAATACAACAATTCTTTGATATAGTTGACGTTCAACAAATGACTACTTGGGGAACTCTGGATGAAAAAACGAGTTAAGAAACAAAAAACCTCGCTTATCTTGGCTTCTGAGTAATCGATGAGATCATGTTCTATGGGAAAATTATAGAGAACATTCTGGTCTACATTTCACCCATATATCACTTTTCTGTCAGTTCATCCCAATCCTTGATATTTTGGTTTAGGGGGAACTGGGGCAGTAGTAAACTGGGGTAGTTGTAAACACTGTGATTTTTTTCATTAATTTTAAGACTCCAGAGGATAAAACCCATAAGCATTCATAGATACCATGGGGATGTATGTCCACAGAAGAATTAGTCAATAAAATCCTAATACTTTAAAAATAAAAATCATTTTTCCCGAAAATGTTGATATTTCAATTATTTTGGTCATTTGGATTTCCACCTGGAAATTAAAAACTGTGTAAAATAATCGAAATGTAGCAATACCAGTTCTTTCCTACATCTTTTAGGATTATATTTATGCATTTACTAGACAAATTGAGATTCTCATTATTTCAAAAGAATTAATAATTGGTCAGAAAACAGCATTTGGGGTAGATGTAATCAGGCAATTTCAATTTCACAAAATGAGTAGGTAAAAGAGCGGGAAATTGACCTTCATGCGAAATATCTATAATTCATAGATTACGAAAAAAATTGGTGGCGCTGTGTTAAATAAAAAGTCACATGATGTCAAAATATGGGGAAAATCCATTGAAAAATGTCTTTGATATGCATGCTTTTAGTTTTTTTGCTATTTTAATTATTCTTTGTAAGAAGTGTCGTGATTTTTTGAAAAATATACAGTCTTTATATATCTCTTAAGTAATTAAAATAATCGAGAGTGGTGCAAAGTTAATTTCAAGGGTGGGAAAAAAGGTGTTTACATCCTCCCCAGAAAGTGGTTACTTCTACCCCAGGTATTTTGTGAAAAGAGAAAAATGCACAGGGACACAAACTTTATTTTTATGGAAAACTCAATTGTTTTCCAGCATCCGCATTACCCTCGACGAATTGCCTATACCCAAGGGTAAAACATGAGCTAAGAAATATTTTCCAAAAAATCACGGTGTCCTTGGAAAATCACCTCAAATTCGCATCTATCGAAAATGGTTACATGTGCCCCAGTCTCCCCTAAATACAAAATTTGTATAATTTCACGAATTTGATTCAAGATAACTGAATGGCGTCTCCCTACTTCAGCATCAAATCGAATTTGCATGCACTCCGAGTTAGCTCACGTTAAGAATCTCACCTACATAAGCCGGTTAGGATTATCTGTCCCTTTTAAAATTGAAGAATATTTTTCCTGCAGAAAAAATGGGAGATATGTCAAAAGGTCAAAAGTCAAAAGTGGTGTATATTTTTATATTGTTTAAATCGATAGAAAAACTATCTAAGGATATACCACAAAAAAGCCAGAAGCCAATTCGAGGTATTTCTGAAGATATAGAGCCGTAAGCAAAAACGCCGAGCAGATTTGCATCGTCGTCAGTTAAATTAGCATTTGTCGTAACGTGATTTTTGCGATTTTGAGTATATAACTTATTCAGAATCTGCGTAATTTTGTTTATTAAACGCAATTGAGAAAAAGAAACCTAAAAGCCCAATAAAAAATATTTTAAATAAAAATTTTCGTAAGTGCCCTTAATTATTTAAAATTTATCGGTAATTTATCGTACAGTAGACTCTCGCTTATCCGTGAGAGCGGGACCAAATGTCATACGGATTTTGAGAGTGATACTCATCAAATTGTTTGAAATCCAACGATTTTTTTGTTTACATTGAAAATTTATGGAGTGAATCCTGACCTGCGACTGAATCCGACAGTCTCTCTAAACATGCGTACTGTCCAAAAAAGTTACAGTGACTAAGAATTACAGTAGATAGAGCACATTTGCTTAACAAAAAAAAAACCAAAACAGGAACAATGTGTCATCAAAATTTTGAAAATTCAACTGCCTCACGGATTTTTTTTTATGTCACCCGGAAAAAGAGTTCACGGATAAGCGAGAGTCTACTGTAACTTCCATTTTTGATGAATAAGTTACGACAAATTTCCATCCATACAAAATTTTCTCTAATCCGCATTTGCCGTAACTTCTTTTGCTCACTTGCATTGCTTGTAATTTACAGCAAAAAAATGTAATATTTCTCAATAAAATGGTCACATACTTTTCCAAATATTCAAAGATAGTGGGATGTGGGAATATGTTATGGTCCCTGCTCATCTGTCATTAATTCAAAACAAAAAAAGCGACGCGAGACACAAAATTTATTCAATAAAAATTATGAAATAAAAGCTTTTAGGAAAAGGGATAACAATTTAATTACAGTAGACTCTCTCAAATTCGGGCATATGGGACCGAAATGTCAGCCGAATTGGACAGAAATTCGGGCGACAAACTTTTTAAAATGCAACGATTTTTTATTCATATGTGCATATAGATATTGAGTTTACACACTCATATATAACGTAAATTGGATGAAAATCCCTCAATAATGCAAAATCATATCAAAACTGAGACAAACCATGCCAAATTTGAGCATATTTGATTCATTTGATAATCATAATCAAACTTGAAAAATGACAACAAACTTTTTTCAAATGTAACCGCTGCCCGAATTAAAAAGTAGCCCGATCTTAAAAGAGCCGAATTAGCGAGTCTACTGTACCTAATTTAGCCAAATAAATGTATTTATTATCACTGGGATAATTCGAAATGATATAATGCATTTTAGAAAATTGTCGTAAACTTTCAAAATCTCCATTGGAAGTTACTGCTTTATAAATTATGGAAGTTACGGTAAAATTTTATTGTGTTTCTTCTGATTTAGATCTCAATATCTCAGCTTTTAGCTCTTTCGCATTACACTTTTATTCAGCAAGTGAATTCATGTAAAATTGAGTTTTTCCTAATGCTTTATGATATAATAGTTCTGAGAGGAAAAAATTTCCATTGCGTGAAAACTCGGAAAAACTCCGGGTCATATATGACCCTATTGTCCTCAAGGGAAGTGTGCATACCATTTTCAAAATCTATATCACGGGCTTTCTAAGAGTTTTTTTTTCGCTTGAAGTTATTAATTTGGCCAAAACCATGGCAAACTGGATTGTCTTGATGAACACTGTACTCCTGGTGTTCAAGGAATCTTCCTGGTAATCCTTTGAACAGTCAGTGTCACACTATTTTGAGTGGTATTTGGCAAAAATAAACTTATCCACATATTTATTCACACACAATACAATTGCACAATATGAGACGCTTGCAGAATACTCTAAAATATTGCAAAATATGGTATAATTCATCAGATATAAGATGAAATGTCCAGGAGCAAGATATTTTCCTTCTGGATTTCACAAAGAAAAACAATGTCCCAACTGTCCCAACTACATTGGTTGGCATGAAAACACTTCATAAACTGTTACCCTTGCCGACAATAGGGTCATATAAGACCCGGAAAATTCTACACGTTTTTCTGAACACTGGTAAAAATAAAAGGGCCAAATTGACCCTTTTCAAAAGGATGGATCGTATTTGACCCTTTGAAAGGTTCACTTTTGTATCTCTTGAAATTTAGTATGCACATTTATCACGAATAATCATGTTTTATTGTAAACTTATTACTGATATCATATTTCTCTCATCTGAGCGAACACCAAAGATCACTTTTTCATTGTTTTTTTATTCGTTTATTCCGGAATTAAATAGATGTCAAAACCGTGACCCTTTTGAAGGGTACCTGGTGACCCTTTCAAAGAGTCAAATATGATCCATCCTTTGGAAAAGGGTCAATTTGACCCTTTTATTTTTACCAGTGGAAAATTGAGAGTAGCTTATTATATCAAAATATGCAATATACAAACTTTGGATATTCTATTTTGTGTTTCTAAAGAACTTTTTGCTGAAAAAAAATTAATATAAAAAATTTTGAATAAGAAAAGTCATTTCACAAAGTTTGAAATTAGTGATTTTTGATCTCAAATATTTTCTTTTCCTGAATATCTGGAGTCTTGAGAAAATTAGCCAAGAATATTACATATGATGTCGTGCACAAACCGATAGATTTCAATTAATGTAAATAGTCAAAAAAAATTGTTTTTTCCCCGGGTCATATATGACCCTAATGACGCGAAAGAGTTAAGGGGTCTGGCAGACTGAAAGAAGCAGCATAGTTTCTTTACATCTTTTTTTTCGACAAATTAAAAAAAAAATCGAGCTTTTAAGCATATGAAAGAACAACATTTTAATAGTTTTTACGATAACAGTTTATGAATATTTAATAATTTTTATGAATTTTTCTATTTGCGTTGGCCATTTTATTTTGATATTCACCATATTTAAGTTTTACTAAAATATTGTGCAATCTACCGCAAAATATTAAGTGAAATTGAAAATTTTAGTAAAAAATACTTAGTTTCTGACCACAAGGGCATAGACACAGGTTATTGAGAATAAATTTTAACTATATATTTTTTTGGTCGTTATGTCCTTAATTTTTTCTGATATAATGGATTATTCTGGAATTTGAGGTTATATACCTAACCTAACCTCGAAAATGACTAATAGAAAGTTTTCAAGTTCAATGAAATATATGCATTTTTCTAATTGAAAAATGTATATATTTTTTTATTTCATAATTTATGAAACACTTCATAAACATTTTAAATGCTAAGGATCAAGGGCGTACCCAGGATTTCAGTTAGGGGGGGGCTGAGTCTTAAATTTTGTTCGCGGGTGGGGGGGGGTGGTACATAATATTTATTTTGAAAAAACGTTAAACATAAAATGGGATGAAAAGTATCTATAAATTAATATAAGATGGTCCTACTTTTCACCAGAGATTAGCCTATGCCCAAATTGTAGGTATTCTTAAGGAACGGTCATCAGTGTTCCTCGGACAAGTGTATTATCTCCCATATCATTGGCCACAAATAAAATTAATTTTTAGAAATTATTCGCTACTTTTTACAAAATAACTACAGCAAGGATGCATTCCGTTAGTTCATATTTAGGGCAGAATCACATTGACAGTAAAATGCTCACCGTATTTCGTTGATTTACGCACTTTCATTACAATTCTTGTGCTAATTTTCAATTACCGTATTACCTTATCTCATACTTGGTGGCACTAGGTGAAAATAGTATAAGAAAATTGAATAAATAAAAAAAACGAAAATGCGATAAACGGTGGAAAAAACTGTAGGATTTTTTGCTACAGTTTTTCGTGAAGTTTTTTGCTCACCGTTTATCGCATTTTCGTTTTATTTATTCAATTTTCTTATACTATTTTCACCCAGTGTCACCAAGTATGAGATAAGGTAACACGGTAATTGAGAATTTGCGTAAGAATTGCAATGAAAATGCGCAAATTAACGAAATACGGTTAGGCATTGGCGGTGACGGTGAGCATTTAACATTTAACATTTCGTTTCGTGATACCCTTCAAGGCAAAAAGGGACTATCAATTTTTAGATAATTAATGATATTCTTCTGAGTATTTCCAAAATCAAAAGAAAATTAAAAAAAAACAAATTATTTCCTAATAAACGCTGAGTTAAATTAACTTGAACGAAGGATTTTTTGTTGCTTTGACAACAATTTCTTTTGCAAGACGGAATGTGGTGAAAAATACGTCGAAAATCATATTCTTGTATTAAATTTTCCGACAATCAGGTCCTAACAACGGCCGAATTTTTATTCTTTTTTTAATAAAATGTCAAAAAATATAGTTTAAATGTTATGCTTTTATATGCCTAGGAGCTTGACTTAAATAGACTTTTTATTATGTTGAGAAGAAAAAGTTAGAAAATACGCAATTTTCAACCTTTTTGATCCGCATAGCCCCTCAACAGATCAAAGTTTAAAGTCAATGTACGACCCCAGATTTAATTACATATTCTTAAATTTCACCTCTGACTGCTAAATCTGATGGCTTCAAATAAACTTTCGGAGTCGTTGGTGCTTTTTTTTAACACTTGGAAGGACCCTAGTGGCAGCCGCTGCTAATTTAGTTTTCAATTTTTTATATTGAAGAATATATCATTTCGCCTGGACGCCTGATTGAATGCGTGCAGAATTTATCTAGCTATTTTTTCGTTATAAAATTTTTAATAAAAATTAAATATTAATGTAAATATATTGCAAAAACAAAAAACTGCACTCGGAAGGACCAAGTGGCAGTTGCTGCCATTTGCATTTTATATGAGAAGTTGATGTTCTGCAGATGTAATTTTCTTGATTGTTAGTGTATAAAAGCCTTAAAAGAACAATTTGAAAGTGTTTTTGCAAATTATTGAGAAGAATTATGGGAAATATTGAATTGGGAAATATAATAATTTCGGGAATTATTCAATTTTTCTCTTACTTCCCAAAGCTAAAAATCCATTTTGTTAAGCGAAGTTAATAGAAAATAGTTAATAGTATTAACTATTGTTCATAAAGTAGAATTTTTCCTTTGAAAAATAAGAGAAAAATTGAAACATTCAAAGGCTGCCGTATTAAAAGGCACACCACTTTCCCTGACTCCATGATTCTGATAAAGATGAAAACATCGAATGGTTAAAAATCTTTAGATACAGTACCCAAAGAAATGAAATTTCTGGTTCAGACACCAGAAAAGAACTGACTAAAGCTCCGAATGTTAAAATGTAATTAAAAATATCAAAATATTATGTAAAATACGATAAGTGGCAGCGGCTGCCACTTGGTCCTTCCGTGACACTTTTAGTTAGGGTTCTACGAAGTGTTAAACATATCTCCCGAAGAAACTTGAGGTCCATCACGTCAAGTTTCTAAGATATCTTAAGGCCTCTACACATTGGGAGCAATTTTCTTTAAAAAATGCTTTTTTGAAGGAAATTTTCTGCACTTCTCTAGGTGGAAACGTTAAAATTCTGTCAAAAATGCAATTGTTGACAAAAACTCTTCCCAATGTGTATAGGCCATTAAGGAGAAGATTATAAAAAAAAATTGGTAGAATCATTTTGAGAAACTTGCTTTCTTCTCAATAACATATTATATGGTAAATTATATGCAAAAAAACGCTTAACTTTTTTTAATTTTTGTATGTAGTACAGATCGGGCAACAGCCTTGCCCTTCCCTCCCTCTATTGGGCTTTTAATGGTTTTTGAGTTTCTGTTTGTACAAATGAGCAGTAAAACATCAAATTTGAGAAGTGACTAAATTATTTATAACTTCGAAAGCAGTAGAATTTTCATGAAAGTTTCGATCTCTATGAATTGAAAAATTAGGCCCATTTTTAGAAATATTTGAATTTTTTTACTGATCAAATTTAATTTTTTTTTTGCTGAACACATTTTTTTGCTTTTCATTTGTTTTTGAATTTTTTTTACGCTTCTAGGGGGGGGCAGCTGCCCCCCCCTGCCCCTAGCTGGGTACGCCCATGCTAAGGATGCTTTATATTTCCGAGGTTGGATTTTTATACATCTCTAAATTAAAGCAATTTAGGATCAGTATTTATGTCGTGGCAAAATAATTCATCCCAAATCACCTCTACAGTCCACAGATTGAGGAACTTTGTCATATAAAATCTGTCTCGGATTTTTGAAGGCAGGCTTAATATACATTTTAATAGAAACTTAAATTAATTGCCAAATAAGAAATTGAGTCTTATTATAAAAAATTATTATGTATTCATAAATGATATTTAAAATGCTAATTTCTTGTATATTAGACAAAAATAATATGAATTTGAGAGAGTCATAATTTGAAAGAAAGAACCAGAGGCGTGACATTCCCTATGTTTCTCATATGTTTCTAGCGCGCTGAAAAAACTTTTGAGTTTATTAGCTGTTTTCTGTCATTGTAAAATGAATTAGCAAAAAATACTAATACAAAATAAAAGCCAATTTAATAACAAAGAGGCAACCGAAAACCCCAAATTGGCCACCTACGTAGTTTTGAAGGTATCTCGTGAAATGTGTACAAAAACAGGAAATAATTTACACTAAAACTGGTCGCATTTTACAGAGCTAATGTCACACCCCTGCCCTGGAAAGAACTATCTGATAGAATTGTGGAATCCACTTTGAGTAGACCAATGTGTTTGCTGTTTCTTTCAGAATCATAAGAGCTTCCGTCTGATTTTTGTTTCGGTGTTCTTTAAAAAAATTGGAAAAAAGCGCCGCTTAATAAGGAATGTCAAGAGGGACATTTCTTAATTTATTCTCAAAATTTTAAAGAATATGCTTTACATAAGCTGCTGTTTGCTGTCATCCTAAATAGTAATGAGAGCTCTTAAACTTTTCTAGATGTTTTTTGTTTCAAAGCATAAGCTCGAGCAAGAAAAGTTTACGCACAATATTTTTTTTTTACTTTGGAACTATTGATTATACAAGATTCTTAGATTGGAAATAAATTATATAACAAGAAATTTTTTCATTATGAATAAAATGACTTAAATTTAAAATTTAAAGTTCTCTAAACTCTAGCAACGGAGGAAACTTTTCAGTAGAATTCGTGGTCTAGTTGGTCACTAACGAGAATGAGTACCTTTGTGGAAAAATGTCAAACAACCTCAACACGAGTTAAATGTCCTTACTAAAACGAACCTTCTTCAGACACTTTCCGGTCGTCGTCCTTAGGGTTGGTCCTCGAAAGTATAAAAGTACTTTGTAACGATTATGTAAAAATATAAGGGACGAGTTAACAAAAAAAAATCTCAGTGATTTTCAGTGTAATTAGACTGAATGTCAACACTACATGAATTGCATTGTGCGTTCTGTTCTCCCCTGAAATGATCCTGAATTCTCCTACGACTGCATTTGAATTCATAAATCATTTTCAAATTAATAATTAATTACAGTGAGGCGAAGCTTGATGTGTTTATTTTTGCATTGTTATCTTTCGAGAGTCAAATGCCGTATCCCTCCACTTTTAACCATTGCTGCATTTTCTGCACGGCAATTAGACCATAATTTTGCCATTAATCAAACAAAAAGTGCATCATGAATCCTTATGATGAGGCCACTGCCTGCTCCGAACGATATCTCTATTGCAAATCACACTCGTCCTTCTGTGGGCTTTGTTCTGCTCTCTCTCAGAGCTATTCCCGTTCAAATATTTATGGAATTATCTTTTCAGGGAATTTTGATTTTTCTGTAAATTTCATGAAAAGCCTATATCAAAAACATGTTTTTTTAGACATGTTTTTTAATGCTAACATCAGTAAAGGTGTTAAAACAAAGTTTTCAATGGGTTTTCAAAAACTAATTCGTCCATAAAAATATTTACATAATTGAATCACATTTCATTAAAATTTTTAAACTTCAAGGTGGAGATGAAATGCGATATTTGTTTAATTTACCTTTATTTTCAGTCTGGTTTTCAGGATCTGCAAGACTTTGAATTGAGAGATTATATTTATTTATAAAGAATAATGACCAGCGCACAATAACTTTTGTTTGTAAACATGTTTTCAAATTTTCTCATGAGAATGAGCGAGATGACTAGACGTAGATCTCATTTACTCTCATTTAAATGTTGTTAAAGCATCCACTTCTTTCATCTCATTCAAATCCAACATCTCTCTTGCATTCCTTGATGTGCGGGATGAAGAAGAAAATGGGAAATCTTTTCTAAAGTTTCTCTCATTTTCGTGAAGAGGTACATTTGACATTTTTATCCCAACATAACTGTGGGTGGGAAAGTGCAGAGATTTTCGGGAAAATTGCATACTTCTTGAGGTTTTACCACAATTACGTGTTCTTCCCAACAGTAATTTATCGTGCTATTAACTGCGGATTCCATCCCATGGGATTTAACAATTCTCAAGAATAAATTAAAATTCAACAGACAACAATCAATAATTTATTAAAGCAATTTACATTTTCTGTGGAATTTCAGATTCTTATTTTGTAGGGAATTTACACGGAAAAGGTTATAATATTATAAGACAATAATCTTAATCGATATTTAAATATTTGTGGAGTTATTATAATTGAGACGAGGCATAAAAAATTGAACTTTGTCTTACCCTGAAACGGCCCATGTAAATGACCGTTATTAAATACCCTACACCACAAGTTGCAGGAGACAGTGAAAAACACAAGTGGGGAACAATTTGATTGAATACCTTACAGTCACACATTAAGGTCGTCTTGCAGAAAATCCCAATCGCTGCTTGTTATCTTTTGGACTATCTATTTTTCAAACAATTTAAACGTTCAAGCTTTCGAATTTGGATCTCCATAAAAAAGGAATCTTTGTCTCAAGAGTTCTGCCTTCTCCGGGATAGTCAGTCTTTCCTGGCCATAGAGTAAGTCTTGGCTCTGTTGAAGTCTTTGTCAATTTTTTCCTGGAAATTACTTGTCTTTTAGCTCGTGGCGGAGTAATTGCTGCCAAAGGACATAATTTATTTACCGTGGTGCTTTTAGACAAACTCTTGTAATCGTTGCAATGCGAATGGTTTCGTTGAGAATACCCTCCACCTTTAATTGTATAGGTATCTTTCCTGTATTTCACCTCGTGTTGTTGCTTCAGAAAATACAGTCCCATTATTGTACTAATCTTTGTACAAGGACATGAATCAGTTATTATTATTAATATTAAAATGACAATACAAGAGCAACTATTAATAGATTAATCTCAAATATCTTAAAACAGAAAAATTGCAAGAGGTGGTAACTTTCAGGTCGTTGTCGTCTTTCTCGGATTTGGGGATCGCCAGTACGTTAGTTTCATCATGCATTTGGTATTTTGCGATGTGGGATCCAAATACACTCAAGGTGATCCTCGAAAATATTTATTTAAATTTCTTTTCTATTATTTTAAAATATGATGAAATTAATTTTTTTTTATTAAATTCGAGAATAAAATAAACTTTCAAATTTGTATAATACGAAGTCAAATTTTTGAACGTAATCAGAACCAGACACAACACAACTGGTGGCTGGTTAGGGGGAAGTGGGACACCTTTGAAATTGGGATTTTTCACCTATTTTTACATAAAATTGAGCCTTATCGTGATATAATTTAGCTGCACAAGTAGATTGAAAACTCAAGTTGCATTATGATATGGCTCAGTTCCACTTAAACATACACTACTGGTAAAAATAAAAAGATCAAATTGATCCAAATTTGATCCTTTTGCAAGAGATGGATCAAATTTCGAACTCTGAATGCACATTTATCATAAGAACAAGTTAATTTTATACATTGAATCATTCCAAATAATAGGTTAATCGACCTAATCGACTCCAGAATGCATAGGGGAAACTGGGGCACCACCAAACACGGGGTAGCACCAAACACTGCAATTTTTTAATAAGATATTCGACTTCAGATGACAAGACTAATAAAAATTTTTAGACCTTATAGGGATACTTGTCCACTGAAGAAATGGTCGAGATAGTCCAAATAGTTTAGAAATAAAAATTAGTGTTTGGTGCTACCCCGTGTTTGGTGGTGCCCCAGTTTCCCCTATTTATTACCGGCTGCAGTAGATTGGGCCGTATTTTGGTAAAAACTGTCAGTGAAAATGAAAATAGGTAACTATATTGAAATTTTAGTAACAAAGGAAAAATTAAAAAGATATGAACCCTTTAAATTTTTTATAGACCAAAATTTATTTTGTAATTGATATTTTTACTTGTCATTTTAAATTTTCTGTTGAATTGAATAAAATATTTTTTCCATTAATTAATTGAATTGTAATTGTAATTGGTAAATTTGTATCCATTGGAAAGATATTTGAATTAAACTGTTCAAGAATTGATAAAATGAACGAGTTATAGAGTAAAGGCTCATAATTTGGTCCAGTCTGCTTATAAGCATCGATGTTCCAAGTTTGAAGTGCGATATTTTCAATACTAATTGACTTTTTTTGTTACTCTCTTTTCAGAAGGGTTATTTAGAAACTTGGCAAGCTATTTATCATCTTATTTTTACTAAAATTAATTTTAATTCGTTTAAAAATTAATTGATATGTTGAGGTGAATTTGACTCTTATTTTGGACAACTTGGTTATTAATTTGGACAACTTGGCTGTAAATTTGGACAGCTAATCCGAATCAACAGGATGCCCATTGTTCTTCATTTCACGAACCAATCTTATCAAGTCCTCTTCCTGTTCATGTAAGGGAAACGTGGAATGTCACAAGAAGCCCGGAAACTTTCCATATCATTCATTAAAGTCAGTCGACTTCGGTACTCCAAGTATGTGCGGATTCGCTCATTCCCTGACCTTTCCGGGAGCCTTTCAAGGCATTTCTCGCTACATCTCTTTCGTAGAGATGATGCTCCTTTGTTTTTCCAGGCATTTTTCCAACCTAGTCACCACAAAAGCTAAAACTTCACGAAATTTCGTGAGAAAAACACCTGTCCGAAATAAGAACCATCACCTCACTGGTAAATGTCTTAAAAATTTCCAATTTTTCACACGAAAAATCTAATTGACAAGGCAAATCTCACTTCAGATTAAATGTACAAGTCACTATTAACGTGAATCAACACAATTTTCAATGAATATTCAATAAAATCACACAAAAAAGCGAAGAAATATTGTTAGTACTTCACCACAGCTAAATAAGACTGAAGTAAACACGAAGTTCTGTCATATTTCTCGTAAGCTCACACTGAATTTTCAACAAAGCAATTTCTACTCAAATCATATTCAAAATTTAACGTATTTAGTGTTCAAATCTTCCAGAAAGAACAAATATTTAGACAGAATTCATTATTCATCAAATATTGGAATAACAATTCATCATTTTAATCAATTTATCTTTAGTGTCCAATTTTATCCTCAAGGTGTCCAAAATAAGAAACTGGACAAAATTATGAGCCTATCCCCTATATAGTAATTATTTATTTAAAAAAAAATCTATGAAATTGTGGGCAAAATGCTTTTTCTATACTTTAGATAACTTAACAAATTTTATTAATATATGTATACATAATACACACCTCATTTTGGGTTAGTAAATGATTTAAATTTAAGTCAAATAATCTTACTTTATTTTAGAGATAGCCATTATTAGATTGATAAATGGATATAAAGAGCAATCACCAAATGCAATATATTGGATCATATTGCATTTGATCAATTAGTCTACCTCTCTCAGATGAAATTTACAAATCTTTACTTTTATTTTCCAGTATAACAATGTTAAATAGACTATCGTAAGGTGCACGTGTTTCCACTTGAGAAAATTTTTTATGACTTTGATTTTTATTCTTAATTTTTTTTCCAATAAATTTTCCGACAATAAAAATGCTAATTCATAACAAAAACAATCTTGTGTGAAAGACCGTCACTAAATACTACTTAAAATGTCTGACAAAATTCACTTACAAGAGTCATTATTAATCACAAAGTGACTAACACTTTTTCTTACATCCTGTATTGTTGTCACTGATACTGCGAACATGACACTATAGTTTATGTTACTTCTCCCTGATTTAAGATATTGTTGTCAAATTGTCGGAAGAACTGTGAGGAGATTAATTAGAAAGGCAGTGTGATAGAAAGCATGAATTATTCCCTCCAATGAAGGGAGATTTATCGGATTGACCTATTTTTTCTTAATGCTCTGAAAATATAGCATTGAAGATGAAGTTGCAGGGCAGTTTTTTCTCACTTGATTCTCGATTCGGCAGGGTTCAACAGTCGGATCTCTAATCTGCTTACAATATTCATGAAGGAGACTGAGGAGAAAATAGTTGAACATGGCATTGCAAGGGCGAAGCTGGTCCTTGGATGGAGTAATTAATTATTGTTGGGTATGAGCTTGGAAAAAGGGTTGAATCATTTTTAAAACATTACACAGCAAATAATATTCTTGTGTATAGTTTCTCATGGAGCCAACAACCCCAATTGCAGAATTAGAAAATGGGATATATTCTTTTAGTTTGCGCGAGACAAAGCCGGCAAAATCCGAGGAAAAAAGAATTAGTTTGATACGATTGCTATAGAAGAAAGGGCAAATATGTGAAACCATTAATCAATGCTCATACGAATTAACTCTGATTGTGCTCTCGGGAAAGTGGTCTTCCTCTTCTCAACCTTCTGGGGTCCATACAGCCTGAAGGGCGTGTAGATGAATTGAAAATGTGTTTGCCATCAAAGTTAGGAGAAAGAGGATTTTTGGGTGGTTGAATAAATGTCCGTCTCTAATAATAATCAACAGACACCGCACAAAACTAAAATGCAAAAATTTTCATCTCTCTCCCAGCTAATGGATTTTCACAGATAAATACCAATTTTCGGGGTGTTAGTTGTGAATTTATTTTTCCAGGAGTATATGAATAGAGAAATGTGAATCATTTAGCGTCTCCATATTCAGCAATTTTAATAAATTCCCTGTGTTTATGAACACAAAATAGCACTTAAAATTAATGTGTGTTTGCGTGTATTTCAGATATTCACTCTTGTTAATTTTATTCATTGATAATGATAATTTTCCAACACTTTACAATGCATTTCGCAGAATTTCTGGTACCAGTATTGTGTTAAAAGGTGCTGAAAAGGGATGAAATGTGTTTAAATTGAGGGTGAGTATGCCACCTCCACCACAATTAAAATATCAAATGAAATAGGATTTATTTAAGAATTTATTCGTAAATGCCGTGAAAGAAGGAATTTACCATGTGTAATATCTCACTTGTACTTGTACCAAAACCCTTTTCATAAGGTGTAATAAATAACACTTTTGCCACTTTTGCGTTAAACAAAGAAATTAATTTTAAAAGCATATTCATATGAGTTTAAATGATAAATGATTTCTTCACACTTTTGCCAGCGATAGCAGAGGATGGAAAAGTAATTTAGTGTGATTACATCAAAATTCTCGGTTGTTTGGCTTTCAGAGATTAATCCCCATATCTTTGTATTAAATATCTAAAGCCAAATTGTTTTTCTTTCATTCCACACTATCATTAAACACTCTCGAATCACATTGATACATTTGTCAAGAAGTCCATTTATCATGTCGATTTTCCATGAAGCCAATGTCCGAACCTCTCAAACTAATTGATTGAAGCTGGAATCTGCACGGAAGGCGTTAGCAAGGGCTGACCATGGTAATGGACACAGAGATATTCGATCTCAATTTGAAGGGATGTTGGGGTAAAAATTAATATTATGCCTCTTTTCTTCCTCATGTCATTTGAACGAATTATTGTGTCTCTCTGAAATCATTTGGAATGCAACCACTCTCTCTCTCCCCAAGTTGTTGCCAATGAGAGGGAAGTTCGAGATGGGCGGAAAAGAACAATCAACCAACATTCCAGCCTCTTGAATTGCAACATTTATCCTAATGAAAAATTCCCTGCCGTCAATAACCTATTGACACATTCGATACGCTGACTTATTTATGAGATAGAACAAGGAAATGTGATGTGGACTGAAGAATTTTTATCACTTTGATACCATTCACAAAACTTCGCGAA
Organism: Phlebotomus papatasi; assembly: GCF_024763615.1. Lineage (NCBI taxonomy): Eukaryota > Metazoa > Arthropoda > Insecta > Diptera > Psychodidae > Phlebotomus > Phlebotomus papatasi. The sequence goes on from NC_077222.1 coordinate 85,232,922, forward strand.
TTTAGGAATAAATATTCTTGTACTGTTTTGTTTCTAAAATTGGTAGGGGAGACCGGGGCAGATTTAACCACGTATAGTATTAGATAGTGGTATCTTACAGTTTGCCTACCAAGGAATATTGAGGAAACCACTTGTTATTCTAAATATATACATCCCTCCCTGCTCATTGAAATATTTATCAGCTTCACACAAACATTTTTTGTACAAGTTATACGCAATGAAAAATTTCACTTGGTGGCTAAATCTACCCCGGTCTCCCCTATTCAACATTCAGATGAGATTCTACCGTTTGGGATTTATGATTTAAATATTTAAGATTTAATATTATCCCTGAAAAAATTTAAATTTTGTCCATTATTAATTAAAATGAACATATTCTTTAGCACTTTACTGTGCTTAAATGCTACTTTACCGATTTTTCTTGGTATTGGTGCATGTCTCGACTGTTTCCCAGTCCCCATTGTGTTCTAAAAGCACTAAACAGTTGTGACAGGAACTAAGCCAAAGAAAGATCGATTATGTAGAAGCAAATGAGAACAGTAAAGTACTAAAAAACATGTTCATTTTCCATTGGAATAGCACCATAACTCAATACTACAGTAGACTCTCGTTAATTCGGCTCTTTTAAGATCGGGCTACTTTTTAATTCGGGCAGCAGTTAAATTCAAAAAAAGTTTGTTGACATTTTTCAAGTTTGATTATAATTATCAAGTGAAGCAAATATGCTCAAATTTGTCATGGTTTGTCTTAATTTTGATGTGTTTTTGCAATATTAAGGAGTTTTCATGAAATTTACCATAAATATAAGTATGTAAACCCGATATGTGTATGCAGATGAACAAAAAATCGCTGCATTTCAAAAAGTTTGTTGCCCGAATTTCTCTCTAAATTGGGTGACATTTCGGTCCCAAATACCCGAATTTGAGAGAGTCTACTGTATATATGCAATGAAACACGATTTGTCAAGACGTGGAAATTAGATTTACATACTAACTAGTTTTCAGACAAGATTTTAAACAAAAGACGTCCTATGGGCGTAGTTTATTTTTCTTTAGTAGGGGAAAGTACTCCCCCTTCGAACGTTCATGCCTTCGAATAATGTGAATTTTCTTTTATTTTTCCTATTCGATTTACACTTTTCTATTAAATATTAGATAGTTTATTAATTTTTAGGAAAAATTAAAGAAATTCACATTATTCGAACACATGAACGTTCGAAAGGAGAGTACTGTTCTTTACCCTTTTTATATTACAATTGTTTGTGCCATAGTTTTCTAACTAATATGTTTTGAAAAAGTCATATTTTAAAATTAAATTTTACCATTGATCCTTTGATAGTTATGATGTGATTTTGTATTATTAAGGGCTTTCATTAAATTTACAATATCTACCATAAGTTTCTTGACATAGATATGTTCGAGAAATCAAGTTCAAAAAATTATAGAAAAAAAAACTTTTTAAACTTTTTCTTTTTCCAAATGAGTTGTTTGTAATCCATAGATGTTATTTATGCATTTAAAATATAATAATTAATTTTATTTCGTATAAAAATAATTCTTTTCTAAAAGTTGATCACTATTTATCGACCAAAAGTTTCTTGACAAATTTGAAAAAGTGGCTCAGAATGGTCAAATATGTGCAATCAATATCCTGTTACTATAGTTATATTATGACGTTATGTTATTTGAGAAGCAAATGGTCAGTTTGCACATTTCTAAAATTTTCAGTGGTCAGTATATGCATAAGTAATGATAAATAATGCATTTTTTGATCATTTAATTTAGGTTAAAATGGCAAGTTACAAAAAAAATTAATCTATGTCATTCATATCTAAATTTAATGGAAAATCCCACTTGATTTTTGTAATACTTGGAGCCTAATTTCCTTCAGAAACCAACGAACTTTGAAATTTTGGAACAGATATCATTGGGGTCACTATATAAGATACTTACATACTGTAAGTTGAAACTCAAGATGTCAAGAAACTTATGGCTGATACTGTATCTGAGCTTAATGAGTATGCAGATCAACGAAAAATCGTTGGATTTCAAACAGTTTGACCAGTTTGACGCCCGAATTTCTCTCAAATTCCGGTTACATTTCGGTCACAAATTACCCGAATTTGAGAGAGTCTACTGTAACTCTTTTGTGAGAATTGAGTGAAAATTAATATAATTTATTGGGTTTATTTATTTATTGGGTTGGTATTTATTTATTGGGTTGATTAATATAATTTATTTTTAAAAACTAACGAATAGTGGTTATTTCCCCCTATCCCATCTGACCAAGTAAGCGTGGATTATAGCCTAAATTAACCCCTATCTTTCACACCTTACTTTTAAGAAGCTCCCATACAAAATACCCCTTACTAAATATATGTGAAGGACACTGTTTTGCGTTCATGGTGGTGAAGAGCGGAACTACGAAAATTATGTTGCCGGCCGTGTTGCTCAGCTGTCAGTGACAAGATGGAATATTTTCCAAAAGATTTTATTTGTTTTGAAAATTTGCACAAAGTTTGTGAGTGATTTTGTGCGATTTGAGTGATTTTATGAATAATAATAAATATGCGTCGGTGCGTTTCGTATAGAGAAGAGTGTCGTGATTACAATAAACAAGTTTGCAACCGTGAAATACGTGTTTTTCTTTCCTTTTCGTGAGTATTTTTTAGGAGACAATTTTTTTATACAATTGTTTTTGCTTTTCTAAAGTGTTTAATCGTTTATACTGGTTAATTAAAATATATCACTATCTTTGTATCTTCTATCGTTTGTGTAAAATTCGAAGGTGAAATCAGGATGTGCAATTGACAGTTTCATTCCACCGCCATTGATGTACTTGGCAAAATCTAGTCCTTAATTGGGGCCTACCACTCGGATCTTGCCGATGAGGGCTAAAATAGTTCCTATAGATGGGTGTTAATTTAATGGCTCAACGCTGGGCCCCCTTACCTTACCCTGTGTCAGACGGGATAATTCAAAGTCATTCTTATGATTTCATAAAATTCAATCTCAAAAATGTGCTATTGAAATGAATGATGTTTTGTTCTCTACGCAGTCATTTTTTTTTTGCTGAGTGAATTAATGAATTTCAAATATTTGGTATGGCATTTGAATTTCTTTGCAACTATTACCCTACAGTATATAGAATTTCCACATATAAATTGGAGTTATAAATAAATTTATAAATAGTACAGTATAAAACCTATCGATTCTAAAATAAATGAATATTAAATACTTTTTGTTAGGATAAACAATTCAAGTCTGAGTATTGGAATTTAGAGACATTTCAGAGAGGTATATTATTTCTATTTCAAACCAACTTAGGGTAAGTGTGCCAAATTTCGGCATAGTTGCATGCAAGCGTCAATGTCTCAAGTTTGAAATGTAATATTTTTTAATACAAATTGATTTTTTTTATTCTTTCTTTTGTAAGAGTGTTGCTTGGAATCTTGTAAAGAGTTTACCGTCTTTATTTACTCTAAAAACATTCTTAATACATTTTAAAATGAATAAAAATATAGACATAGCTTTGCTGCCCTATTTCGGCCACCTTCATTCTCATAGTTCCTTGCCCTTCGGGAATTCTTCCAATATCTTTTTCACGTCATCTCGTTTGTCGAAGCTACATTTTTTGTTATTCTTTTGCATTGTATAATCTCTAGAGTATGTAAAATCTAAAAGTTCATGAAAATTCGAGGAACAAAAAAGGTGGCCGAAATTGCAAGCTGGCCGGAATTAGGCACACTTACCCTAATTCAATTTGTTCCATATAAAATTTTAGGGATTTTGGGGACTTTAAAGGATTAATATAATTTGACACTATAGGACAATTATTATTTAAGAACACAAAACATTCTTTAAGCCTTTGAGGATGAATAGGTCATCCATTAGTAAAAAAAAATGAGTTTTCACTTGTATTTACGTTCAAGGGTAAAAAAGAAAAAAGAAGTTGATTTAGGCTATATTCTAAATAATAAATGGTGGAAATAAATTGTCTTTTTTTACTGATAGAAAATCCGCTTCTTCTCAAAGGATTAAGACCGATTTGAAGATTTAAAGAACAAAAAAATAAAAAAATATATCCTGGTACTATATAGTATTAATTAAGTACATTATCTATAGATTCTTAATAAAATAAATTTTAATCTTATTTAACTATATTTTACAAACCGGATGAAAAATGGTTTTACGACAATAACACTAATGCAACCCCCATTGAATCAGCAAGTTCATTCGGAATTAATTTAAAGGCAATTGACGTAATTGGGGTGAAAATTCCACTCTTTAAGAAAGTTTTTATGTTTAGAACTCAATTACTTTATGAGGTGTTTGAAGGCGACCTTCCACCTATAATCGCATTCTATAAGTTAATATAACGCCTCTTCCTGCACGCTTCAGTGTAACAATTATTCGCTAAATGCATTATTATACGTTGTACTTGTGGTGTAATCAGTAAATCTAAATGCAAACACTGTCTCTTCGATATCTAACTATTGCTTTTAGTTGTGACTTAGCGGTTGACTGAGAATATTCGTTTGGGTGCTCTAAAGATGGATACTACTAGAATATTTGGTGATGATAGTCTGGGATATGTAACATCTGGTGAAGCACAGACGACAATTTTAAGTCGAATTTTTATCACTGTGAAATATTCCATTAGAATATTCGCTTGTTTGACCGGAGAGTGTTTGTTATTTGTTTTTTGGCGGGCTTATCGATGGCGAAAGACAAAAGACATTTCTGATCAAGTGGCTTTAGTAACAGGAGGTGGAAATGGTCTAGGAAGAGCTATTGCTCTCAGATTGGCCATGGAAAAATGCCATGTAGCAATTGTGGACTTGAATATTGAGGCAGCTGAAAAGACTGCCACGGAAGTGCAGTCTTTGGGAGTGAAAGCCAAAGCATATAAGGTTCAGTGATTCCTATGACTCCTATCGAAGACTTTGCCTTGGTTACCGTGTATTTTTTGCAGTTGGATGTCTCAAATTATGATCAACTGGTGAACCTCAGGAGTCAAATTTTAAATGATCTTGGATTTGTCAATATTCTCATTAACAATGCTGGACTTCTTGCATTGGTGCCTATGTATGATACCCCCAAGGATCACATTCAGAAGGTAATTGACGTGAACATCTCCTCTCAAATTTGGACTACGAAAATCTTCTTGGAAGATATGGTTCACCAAGGAGGGGGTCACATTGTGCAAATATGCTCAATTTATGGGTTGATCCAGGGAAAAAGTACACTGTATTCCATGTCCAAGCATGCAATTCATGCTTTTATGTCCTGCCTGAGGGAAGAGATCCACTGGAAAAAATGGCAGGACAAGATTAAGATAACCAGTGTGTATCCTTTTTTCATAGCGACCCGGAAAGAGCTTATTGATGCTGTGAAAAAGTATAATTCCTTTTAACTCTCATGGATATCATTTGCTCTATCGATAATTTTGTTTTCAGAGGTGAAATGATAATAAATTCACCGGAATATGCAGCTGATAAGGTTGTTCAAGCTATTAAGAAAGAAGAAGAATGTATATCAATACCAAAAGGATATTATGGTTTAATGAGAATGTTTTCGTAAGTGATCCAAAATTCCTTATGCGATGTCTATCTTCAACAAATGATTTATTTTTCAGATTATTTCCTACAAGAACAATTAGGAAATTTTACACAGCATCTTTCGGAGAGAATAATAATATATTTTAATTTATTTAGGAAAACGTTTACTGTCAATCATGCATGGGAATGTGTTAAAAACTATACAGATAATCTGTAAATTATTCTCCAATGACCTTAAAGGTCAAAGAAACGCTAAAAATACAGTTTGTAAAATTTTCATTTCAATGTCCAAGGAAAATTTTAAAATTCTAATGGGAAAGTATTTGATATTGAGTAAATACTTCGAATTTGTATTTTTTGATGAGATAATAAATATATTCCTAAATACCACTAAAAATGTTATTACACAAAAAATGTCTTTTCTATTGGATGAGATGAACAAATTAATGCTAAAAGCAAAACAAGTTTTGAAGTTTGCTTACATCTTATAATAAGAATAATTTAAAATATGCAAATTAGTCTAAAGAGAATGCTTTTGTATACTTACAGTTTATCAAGGTTCACCCATATTGTCTTAATTTGCTAATTTTTCATTTAGATATTATGTTCGCATGATGTCAATAATCTGTAATGATCTCTTAAATATTTAAATGATTCATCAATTTCCAGATGTTCGTGCAAGTATTGATACCCTGCTCCTCGTCATTATGTTGGGAAACACTGAAATACTTCATACTGATTTTTTTCCATTCAATTGCTCTTTATGTAATTTCTTCTAAAGGGGTTGAGTAAACTTATACTCGAGAATTTTTATTTATTTTCTTGAAGTTACAATATTTGTTGAAAATTGCAATTTTTGTTGTATGGTGTTTGCTATTTTATTTAAGGTGGCATAAAAGGTAGTGGCATCATTCGGGCATTCACCTTAATTCTAATCATAATAACTGATAAAGCGGATAAAGCTTTGAAAATTTCGGAATTTCCAAAGTTTTTGACATGGGTACCAAGTCTTAATCTTTTGCTAGAAATTATATCTTTAATGAAAAATAATACATTTTTATTTTCTTATTTACAAAGAAATGGGTACTTTCAGATCGATTTTGACAAAGTAATGGTTTAATTCAATATTTGTGGTATTTGTAATGAAATTATCCAAATATACTTTTGATCACTTTTTTGATTGGGAGAAACATTTTGATCAGTAAATCAGAAAATTCAAATTGGTCCAGTTCAAAAAGATAATAAGATCAATGGTGTTCATTGAGGGAAAGTGCTCGTGCTTCATACTATCCGAAGCTTCGTAATGAGTAATTTTTTTTCTATAGGAGAGACTGGGGCAAAATTTGTCAAAACGAAAATTTCAATATTCACTATTTTCTAAAATAAAAGAGACTGAGGCTTGAAATTTCTATTATAGATAGCCTTCATGAACCTTCTTAAACTTTCAAAGTTTCAAGGGATTCGAGGAAGGATTATGTAAAATAAAAAATAATGAGATTCTGAGCCCTATTTTTGGAATATTTGGCTTACAGAAAATATCAATACTGATTATAGTTCAATTTAAGCACATTTCTTGTTAAGATAGAGAAAAATTATTTACAACAAAGTTGTAGAGGAATAAATTTCCTATAAGAATATGCTCATTATACAGTAGACTCTCACTCAATCGGCTCTTTTTCAATCGGGCGTCAAATGTAACTCTGCAATATCTATATTTTAAAAACTGGGCACTTTCCCCTAAGTGTTGCAAATAGTTTATTTTTAGAAATTATCTCCTATACTGATAAATGTATTAATGTTTTCCAAGTGAAATGTAAGAATAAGAATTAATTTTATATGTTAATATCATCTTAGAACTTTAATAATCCTAGAGGATCTGATGAATCTTATTTTTTTATTTTGCTATGACGAAATTATTATGACGTTAACTTTTAATATTTTATTACGTTCCAGAAAGTGTGCCCCCTTAACAAATAGCCGTATAAATGTGGAGATTTTACAGAGAACACAACTCAGTTCGAAGTGATTTGTTCTCGCGTCATTGTCGAAGAGGTGCTGCTGAATGCCAATAAATTTAGAAAAATTTAGTGTGTGATTTTTGGGTGATACAATGAACAGTGTGTTAGATGTGGGACGTGAAAAATATGTGCCATCAACAGAAAAAGGGCAATCTCATTTTAAAATCCAGTTGAGACTTTTCTGGTACTTTTTGTCGTTCTTATATGCACTTTTCGTGGGAGGCATTGAAAGTATCATTGCGTGCTTCCGGCAGCAGGAAAAATCTCTAAATGGACAATTAGCAGTAGTGACAGGGGGTGGTAATGGGTTGGGTAAAGCGATTTGCTTGCGATTGGCAGAGGAAAAGTGCAACATTGCCGTTGTAGATGTTGATATCCGTGCTGCTGAGGTAACAGCTTTGGAGCTTACGTCATTAGGAGTCAAGTCTAAGGCATACAAAGTCAGTTAAGTGATGTCCTACAAGTATACAGTATACTAATTACATTGGTGCTCTTTCAGGCCGATGTTTCGAATTATGACGAACTTCTTACCTTACGATCTCAAATCCAGAATGATTTTGGATCCGTTGATGTTCTCATTAATAATGCTGGTTTAGTGACGAAAATATCCCTATCTGAAGGTACTCCTGAAGACATTCAGAAAGTTATAAATGTGAATATAGCATCAAATTTCTGGACAACCAGGATCTTCCTGAAAGATATGATCGCTCAGAAGCGGGGTCATATTGTGGGAATATCGTCAATATTTGGACTTGTCCCAAGTGGTCGGTCGATTCTATACAACACCACCAAATTTGCTGTTAGAGGATTTATGTCGTGTTTAAGTGAAGAAATCCGACTCAACAATCTATCCAGCCACATCAAGACAACTTGTATTTACCCACTATTCATCTCCACTCGGGATGACCTTATAAGTGCCTTAGTTCGGTTGAAGTGAGTGATGCTAAGAGTCCAAATTATTCTTTAAGTGAAAAATCAATATTTTGTCTATCCAAATAGATTTTTTGATAGAATTGTAGTCATGTCGCCCAAATATGCAGCAGCTCAGATAGTCAGCGCGATTAAGAAAGAGAAACTTCACGCACCAATTCCTAATGGAGTTTACACACTGTCCGGTCTATTGGCGTAAGTTAGACCAAAGCAGAAAAGTGAAATGTATTATAAATTACTTTTAATTTTCTCTTACTGCAGAATTCTACCAAGAAGGATTATGGAAAGGTATTTCGATACAACTTTTGGGAAAATTCCACCAATTTACTGAGAACCAGAATATTAAACTGGAAATGAAAAAAAAACGCACTTATTAAATATAATTATATGCAATATGTAAATTAAAAATTGCATTTGTTAGATGTGATTTATTCCATGTATTTCAAATGATGTGCTTTGTGAGATTTTAATTGTTCCGCATTCAATATGCATAATCATAAATTGGTGATAAAAAACCAAACCGAAGTGTTTATTGTTAAGGTTTGGTGGTTTCTAAAGATTAAAAAAAATTCTAAATATTATATGGATTAAAAATTTTCATGAAATAAACAAATTGTGATAAAAATACTATAGTTGATACTATATCATTATTTGCCTTGTTTACTGTAATTAAAGTGTAACTTTAATAGTGTAAACGTGTTTAACGCTTCTAATTAGTGTTGCATTTGCCTAGTTGTTGAAGTTATTAGTTAATTATGTGAAAGTAATTTTTAGGTAGTAAAAATTACTTTATAAATTTTCGCGCATGCACTGAAGATTTTGAAATTTTAATAAGTATCACAATTGGATTCTCACTGTATTTAATTCAGTCTGCCAATAATTTGATTTTTGTTTAATCCGATAATTTGAAAAATTTTACTGATAAAATATTTAAATTTTATCGTCGAAGCGGAGTCAGTACTCTTCGCTATTTTAAGGTTTTGTGGTCTCGCAAATTTTAAAATTCTTGTCAATTTAAAATGATATTTTGTCTAAAGCTTTGAAGCAATGCTTCTGTATCTAAGAGACTTTTTGGCATCTTTAAAAACAAAATCTTTTTATAATTTGTTTAAATTTAGTTTTCAAGAAAGGTAATAAATTAACTCATTAGAAAAAAGCAGACTAATTAAATAAATTAAATGAAATAAAAAATAAAAAAAAAAATAAAAATATAGCATAATACGCATTTTGCTATTATGCCCTAGACAAACTTACGACTTAAGCCGAGAGATGGCTTAACGTAATTATGATCAAAATAATAATTATAGTTAATTTCCATCTGTTTCCTACTAACTAAGCCGTTTCTCGGCTTAAGCCAGCAGACGGGAGTAGTCAGAAACTGATGGAAATGTAATCCGACAATTATTTTGAATAATTACATTAAACCGTTTCTCGGCTTAAGCCAGAAGTATGTATAGGGCAGGGGTGAGCAAGAACCGTTTGAAACCGAATAAACGTCCAGGTAGCGTTTTGACCATTGACGTATAATTTTCATCTGACGTTTGTTCGGTTTCAAACGGTTCTTGCTCACCTGTGGTCTAGGGCATTATACCTTGAATTTACGACTTTTAGATGGCACTAAGGGCTTACTAAATGCTTAGGGATAAAATACTTATTTGAGGTAATGCCTGGAATTCCGGACAAACCATAATTTATAAAAGTTTGGACGACACTCTTCAAATTTCACAAAATTCAATAAAATAAATTTTAAAGTGTTTTAGAATTACATATACTATATTTAAGTTCCTAATTAGTTTTTCCGAAATACCGCATTGTTCGGAATTTCAAATTTTACCCTTAATATCCTTAATATGGACAATAATGTTTAAAATCTTGTGATCACTAGATTGAGTATTATAAATCAGTTAATATTTTTAAGTTTTATGTTTAAAATTAACATACACTAGGTTCCGGGATTATGAACATGACGAGATTATGATTATGCACAAACAATTATGCAATTTGCTTACCATTTGGAGTCAATTTGTAAAATCATTTTTGAAGAATTGCTTTATGCTAGTTTATTCTTATGTTTTAGAAAAAAACTTTAATTTCTTTTATTAAGGTAAAATGTTTGAATATTCTGAAAATGTATTGAGAACCTCAGGGCACAAAAAAAATGTTTTCAACAGAGTTGAACCTTTTTGTTCTTACTACTTTTACTCTGGCGCGGAATTTGTTTTACCGTCGATATAATCGGGAGAAATCTCCTACGGATATTCTAATATTCTCTAGATGTATAATGCAATTTCGGACGGTTTTTTCGATATCGAAAATTTGAAGGATTCCGTGTGGTAAGGGATATATGAAGGGAAAATGAGAAAATTGATATATGAAATTTCATCAGTTAAAAAATAGTCGGTTGATAAATTGACGTTTTTAAATTTTATTGTATAGGGGAAAGTTGGCATGGTTCGCACAGAGTGAACCTTCAAACAACGCAAATTTTCTCTTTATTTGCAAAGATCTAGTTTGTCATTTCTTAGCCATAAGATAGACAATTATTAAGCTCATGAAACGAGATGAAAAATGGTAAGTCAGCTCTTTGCAAACAAAGAGAAAATTCGCATCCTTTGAAGGTTCACTCTGTGCGAACCATGCTTACATTCCCCTAATCTAATTTTTGTTAGAACCGTCAGGGAATCTGTAAGGGCGGAGCCCTCAATGCAATCGCGTGGATGAGCGCCTTGGCCGCCAGAGATTTCTCCAGAACCCTCAGCGTTCCTCCTAACGATCTATACCCTACGACGATCCAACATGAACTAACTCTCACAATACTAATCCTCTCTACGATACCCCTCCCGAAGGGGTAACTCACAGACTAACACTAGGAACACTCTTAGGAGAAATCGGCGCCGCTCCGAGAGACATCTATGATGCCAAATTCAAATACCAACGGGGGGTTTAACCGTTGGGGAGAAGCTAGTGCTAACATCTCGGCCATTCCTGACAAACATCAACACAGGTGTTGATGACCAAAAGAAGACAAGTCAGTTAGTACAGTACGTTACTTTGTAAATGCTCAACTATACTACTTCAAGCTCTTTCACATCACTGAACCTTTTTGAGAAACTACTTCCTAAAGAATGGCGAGTCATCATTAATTAATTCCTATCGGGTACGTTGCTCCGATCCCTAGGGCATCTATGAAAAGACCCCATAGGAGGAGATTCCAAAAATCCCACGCTCGTCAGCGTTCTTCACAGGCCTACACACAATAACAAACTACCGTGTCTTCCATGTTGGCGGAATATTTGCGTCGCCCTCAACAACACTTACACAAATACCTATCTCAGCCACATCGTTGGGTAATTGTCAGCGGGATTACAATGTCATATAGGAGCCGATCGACCTACAGTGGCTTGGGGCCCAGACAGACATACCCGTCGGCAGGCGGGACCACTTGCACACTGTTTCGTGACATTGTATCGAGCAAAAACATTACCATAGCGTCTCAGTCGTCTCGTCATGGGCACATCACATCTTCAGCATCTTCGATCTGGGTTCCATCATGTCAGACTTCCTTGATCCACAAATATTTTCCTTCATATTTCCATTGTAGCTCTCTGTAAATTACTCAAAAGATTCACATAACAGTCAATCAAAGTACTTCCTTTATTGTGACTTCCTGTGTTTAATAAATTCAACCTGTATAAAGTATTCCCAACTGTCAATTCTTCTTCACATTCATTAATTTCTTTCCAATATCCTTAATAATTCTGTCATTTAACGTATCCTGTGTTTACTACCTCATCAATAATTCACATTACTATTTGTCAACATCTTCTTGAACCTCTGAATCTTCCCCTTCAACAATCTCATCAACCTCCTCACTCTCTCCCAAATAAGACTTTTCTAACACTTCCAAATCTCCATCATTACCCCACGACTTTAGCCTGTCTGCTACCTGAATTCCCTCGTATGGCTTCTGTGACACTTGCGTAATAGGAGTATCCTTAATAAGATAGCGATCTCTACCCAAAACTTTCTCAACAATAAAAGGTCCTCTGTATCTAGTCATTAACTTCCTTGAACTACCAGTAGGTGGCGGATTCCAACGACACAAAACTAAGTCTCCTTTCTTGTACACTTGTGGTTTCTTATGCTCTTCATTAAATCTCTCAGCGCTCTTCTCCTGCATAGTGATCATTCTGAATGCGGCTGCTTCTCTAATATCTGGTAAGGGTTCCTGCAATTCTTCATCATCAACTGTCGTCGCTACAGCATGCTGCAACATATTCTGTAGAATGTTCCTGGGCCTGTACCCCAAAAGAAGTCTCTGCGGTGATTGTCCTGTAGTTCGGTTCTCGTAAACATTAATCGCCCATTGCACTGCCGGTAATTGCTTTTTCCAGTCTTTACCATCACACGAAAAACCCTTCAAGGCGTCTAATACTGTGCGGAAAACCCTCTCGATCTGTCCGTTGGCGCGAGGAGTTGAAACTGCTACTGGTGAGTGTTTGATGCCATTTTCAGTACAAAATGTCTGGAATTCCTTGCTCTGGAAAGCAGTTGCATTGTCACTGATGATAACCGCTGGCATTCCAAAGTACTGCGAAATTTCATCGATGACCCTGATTGCTGATTTTGCTGTTGGTCCCGGCACAGAACGAAGAATTGTGAAGCGTGTAAAAGCGTCGATTAGGCCGAAAATGTGATACTGTTTCCTCCCCCTGGTTTCAAAGGGCCCACAGAAGTCGATGTGGACAGCATGGAATGGTACTGGTTTCTTGTGTACAACATACATCTCCTGACGATTTTCATCCAAACCTGGTTTAGAAATGCTGCAGCTTAGACAATTCTGTATGTACTTTTTAAGATGACGATTCATTCCCGGCCAGAAGAAATCTTTCCGGAGCAGCTTCTGAGCATCTTTGAGACCTCGATGACCCATTTCGTTGTGCACTGAGTGCATGAGATTAAATCTGACTCCATGAGGAACGTAGAATCGAAGACCATCCGGTGTTATTGCAAAAACTCGTCCTTCAACCAATTTGAACTCCTTCTTCACCTTTTTCTCATCTCTTTCGTCCTCTAATGAACCTTCAAGAATTTCACGAATACGACTTATCTCTCTATCATGAATCTGTAGGGCAGCCACCCAATCCACATTCTCTGACACTACGTTCATTACTCTGGGATGATTGTCACTTGGCTCCGAACGATTTGGAGGATGTCTACTCAACGCATCTGCATGACCCATTCTCACTCCTGCTCTATACTTGATTGTAAAATCAAACTCCGACAATTTCAACCACCATCTGGCCACCCGATCTACCAAACACCTTGCAAGATGAGTCTGCTTGAGAGCATGACAATCCGTGTATATGACAAAATGAATTCCGATCAAATAATACTTAAAACGACTCAAAGTATCCACCACTGCTAGCGTTTCCAGTTCGTATGGTGTGTATTTTTGTTCCGCTCGTGATGTTGCACGGCTGTAGAATGCGACAGGTCGCCACTTCTCATCGTCGTTTTCTCTCTGGAGTAAAACTCCTCCCAAACCCACTCTACTCGCATCCGTGTGAACTTCGTGTTGTGCATTTGCCGAAAAAAGTACGAGAACTGGTTGCGTTGACAAGGCATCTTGAAGAGTCTTGAAGGCTTTTTCCTGATCTGGTCCCCATCTGAATTTCTGATCATTCCGCAACATTTCGGTGAGTGGCTTCGCTATCGTTGCATAATTGTCCACAAACCTCCTGAAAAATCCAGTGAGTCCCAAGAATCTTCTGACACCCGGAAGTCCTGTTGGCCTGAGAAACTCAGCTACTGCTTGTGTTTTGAAATTTCCTGGCTTTACTCCTTCTTTGTCAATTTCATGTCCGAGGTAAGTGATTTTATCTGTCAAAAATTCACACTTCCTTATTCCCAAAGTCAAATTATGCTCAGCCAATATCTTAAAAACTTCTTCCAGAATTTCTAAATTGTGTGACACACTCTCTGTAGCTACCACGATGTCGTCCATGAAGAAAGAGATGTTCTGCTTGCCCAATGGTTGAAGGATTCTTGTCATAATTCTCATGAAAATCGCTGGGGCATTCGCTAAACCGAAAGGAACTCGTTTGTACTGGTAAACTCCATCTGTGGTTACAAAAGCTGTATAACGTCGGCTGTCGGGATGCATCTGCACTTGGTGGTAACCCATCATAAGATCTAGACTTGAAAATACTGTCTTCCCCGCCAATCCATTGATTTCTTCTTCGAGGTTAGGCATTGGAAAGAATTCCTTGCGAACACGATTATTGAGAAGGCGATAATCTACACAAAGTCGTACGTCATTTCCAGTTCTTTTCTTGAATACAATCGCCGGGCTAGAATAATCCGAATTGGAAGGCTCAATCACATCAGACTCTAGTAACTCTTCAATTTTTCTCTTCAAGGGAGCTTTCAACGTCTCAGGAACACGATATGGCGCGTATCTTATGGGAGTTCTATCCAAAATCTCTAATTTCATCTTCTCCACTTCAGTGCAACCAATCTCCTTATAATCCACTGCAAAACTTTGACGATATCGATTTATTAGCGACAGTAATGTCTTTCTCTCCTGGGTGGTGGTAACTACTCCGATTTTCAAGTCTTCTTCTCTAATTTGCTCTCTCCCTTTCACCGTATAAATTTCCTGTTTGACATCAATTCCACCCTGATTTTTGTTCCGATTATCAATTACCTTCAGCTCATCGGGTGTCCACATGACAGCAATATCCGGATCCGAGAAAAAGTCCCTTCCAATTAGCAATGATTCTGTCTGTGCATGGTCAGGCACGATGTGTATTGAAATTTCTCGTGTTACCCCATCCATCGAAATTTTCCCACAAGTACAACCCAATGTTGGTACTGTGAAACCCCCATAAGTCTTCACATAAGATGGAGAACCACTTCCTACCATTTCCAATTCCTCTGCAACACTTTTCTTCACCACTGTACACGTACTTCCCAAATCAACAAACGCCTGTATTTCCTTTCCCTGCAGTGTAACCGTCTTCAGCAGTTCATTTTTATTTACTTGGGTGGGAGACTGCCTTTCCACCCCGAACCGAAAATCCTTCTGCTGTGGGCAGTTTTTGATCAAATGCTCCGATGACTTGCACAAGAAACACGTCCTAACTGAACCACCTGAACTCTTATTATCTTTTCGCTCACTCTCTCTTTTCTCTTCCTTTGGTCGAAAGCCTTCTTTCCTTGGACAATTTTTAAACAAATGCTCAGTCGACTTGCACAAATAACATTCGCGCTTACTCCTTGCACTTCTGTCAGAACGATCATCTCCACCTCTATCACTTTGCCATGCACTCCTGCTTCGATCACGTCTTGTATATTCTGATTTAAAATCACCATGGGAAACATCTCTGCTCTTTCCTGTGGACTCGCGTCGACGAGAACTATTGTCATCCTTTGCTCTTCCGTGTGAACTTTGACGTGTGGAATGTTGTTGATCTGAACTCTTGGCTTTGCCATCAGCTTCCATCCTCTTCATGGTTTGCAAAAGCTCTCTCAAAGAAGCATGTTGGTTGCCGAATAACACACCCCTGTGGTGCTCATTGCGAATCCCCTTAATGACATATTTCATTGTAACTTTCTCGCTGCATTTAATTCTTTTTGCCAAATTTGTTTGAGCGTAGAAATATGTAACCAATGACTCTTCCGGTCCCTGTCGACGGTTATAAAGTTGATGGTGAATTTCCGCTTCATCGATGTCACTTGGAAAACTCTCCAAAAACGCATTCTTAAACATTTCCCATGTAGAAACTTCATCCCTGCAGCTTGCCAGCCAGCTCTTGGCAGATCCCTTCAACTTGAGTGTAGCCTGAAGATGCTTATCTTGTTCCGAGAGACCATATCGAGCACAAATCGTATCAATCTGTTCAATCCATTGTGTGGCTTCCAAATTGTCTTTCCATTCTGGGTCAAAAACAGGGAGCAAATCTTTCATCTCACGAGTGCCCACAGTGGGAGGCATATTTACAGGCCTCAAGACTCTTTTAGGGTTATTTGCACTGCCACCCGGCAAAGGGTGTGGAACAGAGGAGCTTCCGGATGGCTGGCTTGTGTCATCGATCACTTCCTGCGCCTAAAAATCCCCAATAAATGTCTCATTCCCAACAAAATGACAACTACAATCTCTCCACAAATTCTTCCCCTCATTTGACTACACTGCGAAACCAAATTTACCCTCATACCTCATCTTCCGTCATTAGAATATAGTATAACTCCTTCTGAGCCATTCCTGCCAGCAATTTATTTACTTCGTGCCACAAAAAGTATTCCTGAAATCGAATTTTATTTCCTTCTTAGCCTAAAATGTGCAAAATCAGAATTTTTCCCAATTGCGCAATACATTTTCCCCTCCATAAAGCTATTTGCGCAACAATTTTTCTGAGTGTTCCGTACCTGTTCCTTTTCTGATAAATACCCGTCAATTAAATGTTTTCTCCTCAAAAATTTTATTTCAGACACTTAAATCGAACTTTATATAATCCTGAATTGTGAAAACTTCGAGAAAATAACTCAAAAACTCTTGGAAAATGCGAACACAATTTACTCACGAGCAGCTTCTCTGCAGAAATTCCTTTCGATATTTTGTGCTGAAAAACATAGAATTTGCGTTGGCAACACTTTCGCCCCAAATTTCCCCTCAATTCCGCTCCACACTCAAGGCGCCTTGTCATCCACACATACACACTCACACAAACATGAATATTCAAATTTTCCATAAGCATTTAATAAATTTCTTCCCACAATTTCCTCACGCAAATCCATTGCGAAATCCCAAGAAGCTCTCTGGTTGCCTCGGTTGCCCCATGGTGCTTTTCTGCGCTGAATCTGGTGACATCTTCGCCGCCTGACGCTCCGCTGAAGTTTTCCCGCCAAATGCCGCGTCCACTCTGCTTCCACGAACACACTCACACACACACACTCGCGGCACTATTTCACAACTTAACACAATTTTCGTTTTCCACTTCTGGGCATTGCTTATCCCACTTCTGATGATGTTAGAACCGTCAGGGAATCTGTAAGGGCGGAGCCCTCAATGCAATCGCGTGGATGAGCGCCTTGGCCGCCAGAGATTTCTCCAGAACCCTCAGCGTTCCTCCTAACGATCTATACCCTACGACGATCCAACATGAACTAACTCTCACAATACTAATCCTCTCTACGATACCCCTCCCGAAGGGGTAACTCACAGACTAACACTAGGAACACTCTTAGGAGAAATCGGCGCCGCTCCGAGAGACATCTATGATGCCAAATTCAAATACCAACGGGGGGTTTAACCGTTGGGGAGAAGCTAGTGCTAACATTTTTTAGTAATAATAATTTATAAAATTGTTCATATTTATATTCTGTAACATCATTTGCGTCAGAATATCTTTGGGAATTATCTTGGGCTATTGTTCGTGAAACTTTTTATTGAGCCATAAAGCCCTTGAAATAGGTCTTACTGATGTTAAATGCTTCTCTTAATTAATACAACACTAAAACAGTTTGAGTGATGTTTTGTCTTTCTCAACTCTAATATGATTCATGTATATATTGATGCTAATTTTATGCAATCAACGTCATAAATAGCTATCAGTATGAGTCCGAATATCGCAATGAGGAAACATTATTGAATTCAACTTTGATCTTTCTTGCGTTTGTATCACTCTCTATCTATACATTGAATACTCTCTATTGATACTCTCTATACATTGGATTAATTTGCCCATATACATATGGTGTTTTTGCGATAGATTTATCTATATTTAATTTTATTAAATAGCTATTACCTATACTGCAAGTATTTTTGCAACTCCATTTGGAGTTGGAAATCTCAACTAGCAGCCTGCACAGAGTGACTCTCGAGATCAATCTTCAGTTGAATCTGTTGGTGTGATGTGCGCTTAGTAGATCGTGCTGTTCATTTTCGTATAAGAAAGTTTTCTGGTGAAAAATACTCGGGAAAATAGATTCTAAAAATGGAGGATATTGGAAAAATTGGTGTTGAAGAGTATCATGCCTCGGATTATATTCAGAAGACGGGGGTTAGAAGAATATTGGCGTTAGTGTGGAGTTTTGGGCGGGTAGCATATTACTTCACTGTGGCAAGCGTAAGTCACATTTTGAGTTTCTTTGTGGGCACTTTGAACATTTTTGCCAAAGACAACTCATATCCACTTGTTGGAAAAGTGGCCCTTGTGACAGGAGCTGGGAATGGTTATGGCCGATCCCTGGGTATCATGTTGGCTGCTGAGGGCTGTCATGTTGCTGTTGTGGATATCGATGGTGATGCTGCAGAGGCAACAGCAGCACAACTGCGTTCCATGGATGTAAAATCTGTGGCCTATAAGGTGATAGAGATCCCAAAGTCGTTTTCCCCTTCCAGCTGAATTTTCTTATGCTTTTTCTATCTGGTCAGGTGGATGTGAGCGATAGTGCACAAGTGGGAAAGTTGCACGAAGAGGTGGTCAATGATCTGGGTGTTGTGGACATTTTAATCAATAACGCCGCTATATTGCCTTTGATGTCATTTCGTGAAGGTACTCCGAGTGATATTGAGAGAATCATCAAAGTAAATTTGCTGTCACACTTTTGGGTAAATTTCCAAATATTAACTTACTTATTATTCAAAACAATTAAGTAAATTCATGTTACACTCTATAGAGCATCAAAAAGCATAAAAGAAGATAATCTTATGAATAAATATTAGTATAAAATTAAACTATATTTTAAGAATAGCTATTTGAAAAAAAAAATCCAGAACAATCTTGTGGATCAGCTTGAGTCTATTTGGGACTTAACTGGATCAGGGAATAGGGTTTTCAACAGCACATTTGACCCGTATTGTTCAAAACATACTCCAGATTTTCTTTAATGAAATAAACTTCTCATTTCTAAAATAAATCTCTAAGACTTAAATTTTAAGAAATTTCAGATTTTTTTAAAATTTTAAAATGTAAAATTTCAAGAATTCAAATTTAAATGCAAAAAAGATATAATAACGAAAATAAAATGAAATATCAATGTTCTTCAAATTATCTTTAGTTTTAAAGATAGGGAAGACTTCTCAAACCTTTAAATACGGAAAATTTTGAGGCAAGTTTGGAAAAACGAACTATCATTATCATAAACCTTTAAGTCAGGATTGAAAATTTTTAACATTAAAATATTATTTAATTAAATTATTTCAGAATAATTGAAGGAAAAGTCTGTTATTTAAAGGTTTTCAGAATAAGTTTGAAAAAGAATAATTTGAAAAGTATGAAACATAGAATAGCAAAATTTTAAGTTATTATAAAAGTTTTTAGGTTAGTTATGAATTGAAAATTTAGTATTGCGGGATTGTAAACCTAGCATTAAAGACAAAGTGACCTGATTTAAAACAAAAGTCATCACTTGATAATTATAAAAATTTTAGCAATAATTTTGAATTTATCTTTTAGTAATATTTAAATTTTCTTCTTGAAATCAGACAACAAGAGAATTTCTTAAAGACATGATTAAGCAGAAACGTGGTCACATAGTGGGAATTTGTTCAGGATTTGGCCTCTATCCTGGAGGTAGATCTGTAGCGTATTCCGCATCAAAATTTGGCGTTCGCGGTTTTATGGCAAGTCTCAATGAAGAACTCCTCTACAATGGCCAGAGTGATTTTATAAAGACAACCACCGTCTTCCCTCTCTTAATAGCAACTAGAAAAGAAGTTTCTGATTTGTATGAAAAACTCAAGTTAGTTTTCAGTGTATTTCAAAATTAATTTAAATTATTATTGACAACTTCATATTTTTTGCAGAATGGCTGATAAAATGCTATGCTTAACACCAAACTATGCAGCTTATCAGACAATAAGAGCAATTAAAAATGGGGCTGAGTTAATAAGTTTACCTAAAGGTTTGGTGACGTATATGACATTTGCTTCGTAAGTAATGAATTAAAAAAAAACAATTTTTATGATATATTGCAAAAGTTAATTGAAAATGACATTTTTTACAGAATATTGCCAACATCAATCAGAGAGAAGATAGTGTTTGGATTTATGGAAGGTAAAATCCCACAGATTCATCCCAAACATTGTTGAAAGTTGTGTTCAATTAGCATTAGAAATATTTTATTGTATGGAATTGGTGTGTTTTTAATAATCTGAAAAATGTGATAGGATCAATTAAAATTTTTATTAGGTGTTTTTTATTATACGTATTTTTTTTGTAAAATGCAACAAAGTTGTTGTATACATTGTATGAAAATGAAATTAAAAATTAAACCGTGATAAAATTGAACAGAGGATAAATTACGGTTGTTTTACACGGGGCAATAAATTTTAACTATTAATTAACTCTGCAACAACGTGAAATTAAATTCTCATCGATGGTAGTAAAATATTATATTTGCAGAGTTGCATAATTTTCAAATATTATTTTTTTTTAAATTGATGAACTGCAGTCGGATAGAAAAAATAGGAATTTTAGTATTCATTTTTATTTGTTTTTTTTTCACCAGTAGGTAACGATAAACATTTATTATTCTACAGTCTAATGACCATTGATTATTGAGACTATCTCATTTGAATCA
This sequence comes from Phlebotomus papatasi, assembly GCF_024763615.1. Lineage (NCBI taxonomy): Eukaryota > Metazoa > Arthropoda > Insecta > Diptera > Psychodidae > Phlebotomus > Phlebotomus papatasi. The sequence continues at coordinate 85,254,018 of NC_077222.1, forward strand.
TGTTTCTCAAAGTCGCTCTTTTGAAATATGTGTGAAATTTTCTCATAACTCATTACTTAGCACCATTGTTCAAACATTTATTTTAATTTTCGTCAAACGTTTCTTCAAATGTACTACTATTGTAGGATGGATTAGGCTCTTTTGGACAGAGGCCCGTATTTTCATCCATTGACAGAATGATATTTTTTTTAATAAATAATGATATCTTAGTATTTATTAAAATCACAATGTTTTCAAAGCTGTCTTTTGGGGATAGTAAAGTATTATGCTAGCTACAGATTTTGCATTTTTAAAATAAATAGAGCAGTATCTTGTTCAGTTAAGTTTCAAAGAATGGGAAGAAATTAATCTTTTTAAAGCAACTATTCCTCACACATATCAGTATCCAGATCTAGGCTAATTACCCAAATGAGTCTCTTGTCTTCAAATGTTTCAAATTTTTAAACAATAATAAATTGCAGTGATTTTTCAAAATCTGATAGATCTATTACTTTCTATATTCCACCCTAAGAAAAAAATCTCAAAAATTTTGGTACGTAATGAATTAGAACACCGGATGACCATAACCGATGTGAGGAGCAAAGTGAAGGCGAACGAATCATTGTTACGGGAGTTCCGTGTAAACAATGGGGTCAGACAGGGGGACGGACTATCCTGCGGTCTCTTCAACCTGGCACTGGAGAAAGCGATCCGTGATTCTGGTGGAGCATGGGGGGGTCATTCTCAATAAGTCCACGCAGCTCCTAGTCTATGCTGATGATATCAATATCATGGGACGCAATACCAGAGCTGTACAAGAGTCCTTCAGCAAACAAAATTGATACTCTTAGCCGCGTTTGAGAGGAGGATTCAACAATGGATTTTTAGCTCTGTGTAAGGAGGGAAGATCGGGAAGATTCCGGAACCTATACAACCATTAAGTGTATGAGCGCTAACTGTCGTCAAGCAAATACGCCTCAATAGGTTCCGGTGGTCTGGTCATCTCGTTTGCAAGGATGAGGACGACCCAGCATGGAAAGTCTTTGAGGGTGGACCCTAGGCTTCTAGGAAAAGAGGCCGGAACAGTCTTCGATGGACCGATAGCGTGAACCAGGACACCAGCTCATTAGGAGTGTGGAATAAGAGAACAGTTGCGTGTATCAGATTCGAGTGATAGTGGGTCCTGAATTATGCATAAGGGCGCCTTCAGACCTGAGGTTTAGCCCAGTTCCAATTTTATTGATTTTTTAAAATTAACCAGATCATTTATCCATAATATTCAATCCTAAGTCGTATTTTCCTAAAAAACCTTGACCGATAAGATATAAGAGAAGTTAAGCCATATGGTTATGCCTTAGGTCTAAACCTTAATTTTAACAGAAAGGATTTTATCAGATGGAATAAAGAAACAAATCAAATAAATTATAAAAACAACATTACTAATATGAAGTGTATTAACTCTTTAATTATTTAATCTTTACTCTACTTTAGGTATATTTACTCTTTAATTAAACTTGAGTAAATACTTTTTAGGGCTTTGAATTTACTTATTAAAGAAAATTTTCTATTATCAAGTTTTGATTTTTATATTACAATTTTTTCATTAAAATCTTGAATTATCAGAGTTAAGAAATATATTTACTCTGTAAAAATTAGTTGTTTGATTACTTTGCCAGTATTTCTGAATAAAAGCTTTAATTGAGTACCGTCGTTGCGGGTGTCTTTCCACTTTTTTTCGCTATTTTTCAACTTTACTCCTTAAAAGTGAAGTGTATTCAGTAGATAATGAATAGATTTTATGCCACTTACATTTATTTTATAAAATTTTACTATGTTAAAAGAATCAAGAAAAAAGGCTTGCGTTTGGGATAAGGTGCGGGTGATTTTGCACTTTATATATAGATACTAAAGTATCATCAATTTCTAGTAAGAAATGACATTGAAAATCTTAACATCCAAGGGTAAGATGCTCGAGGTCTAGAATTTAGAATGGATATAGGCTTTACTACTCTAAACCCCTTTTTAGAATTATTAGACTTTCAGATAACTTTTTCATAGAGTCGTTTGTTTTTGGCAAAATACCTATATTTGCATTTCATTGACTATTACTGAAACTACAAGTATCCTTTTGATACATATACTTGGTACATAACATATCCCTGTATACGTTGACATGGTAGACCGGGCCGGCGAAGACCATCCCTAGAATTAACGAAAGTCTTACGGACGGCAGAATGCAAAGTAACCCGCAAAGACGGTATTTAACGTTCGTATGTGTGCTATTTTTGGAAGAAGTTGAACGCATATTATTTATGTAACTTGCTTTCAATATATTTTATGCTATTGATTTTGTTTAAAAGTAATGTTTTTAAAAATGCAGATTAAGGAAGATCTCAAAGCAGTAAATTTTCGAGATCTTTTATTTAATATTATTATTATTTTAAAAATTTTTGGAGTGGAGTTGGACGGGTAGACAAAGGGGCTCAAAATAGCCTAGGTGTCTGATCTCCCAATAACTCACGTAACTCCATTTGCAATCTATCTATCTAAAAGAGAGGATTTAAAACGTATGAAATAAGTTCTTGGATCACTATTCAGTACTTCAAACAGTTTTACAAAGTCGAAACGTCCAAGAAATTCATTTATCAAAATTTGAATATTAACTAAAGGTCTATCGGTCTTGAAACTAAAATTGTTGCGTGTGCAACATTTTATCGGAGTGTATTGGTGGTGATTTTATGACGAGGCGACGAGGTCGCCTAAAGCGGAGAGAATTGGAGGGCTTGCGGAGTGCTAAGAGAAAAATTTGCCCAGCTCCATCTCTTCCACCACGGACCTTCGAGGAGAAAACATCTCCGTCTGTGGACTCCTCCACCATCAGCACCAGCCACCATGTGAGCCACCCAAACTCCAGCCGATACTCCAGAGCCGCCTGGACATCCTCCGGACCTTAGAAGCCTCCCCGAATCCCATGCACCCAACCACCGATGGAGTGCCCTCACCGGAGGGCACAGGGGAGCGTGGGACATAGTCCCTGCCCCCGACGGAAGGACCATGGAAGGAAGGAAGGATTGGGAATAGGGAGAGGAAATGAGAGACAGGAACGTAAGGATGTAATTGGACTTGGAAGAAGGGAAAAATAAACGATTTTCGTATCATTTTGGCGCCCGAGCAAATGAAATATGTGAGTATTTCTGTTTTTATCCCATGGAATATTTCTTGGCTCTTCATAGTGCATTTTTGGGCAATTTGGTGCGCAACTTTGGAGGGATTAACGGTAGACATTGATAAGCCGTCCGTGGTGAAGAGCGTTGTATTTATTACGCCTTCTGCGTAATTAAATTAGCGTAAAATATTCATACAATTTTTCAGTTAGATTTTTTCCGTAAAGTTTTCTATTACAAGTAGTTTTTCTGGATTTTCTCTAAATTTTCTTTTTTTTTCTTTCGAATATGAGTAATTTTTATTTTTTTCTTCTTAATTTTTTTTGAGATCTTTTTTTTCGTTTTCTTTTACTCCATTGAGGGAGACTTAAAGTTGAAGGATAGCCTTTCCCGACCTATTTTAGTTGGAAAAACAATTTAGTGACCTAAGGGTCGAAAGAATTTCCTGTTTTTGAATTTTTATGTTCAATGCAGAGAAACAAATTCATCAAAAATTCATACCCAATTTTTCCGTTGGAATTTAATTATTAGTTTCAATAAGAAACTGATTCACCGTCTTAGGATTTTTTTTTTGCCCGATCGTAAGAATATTTTTGGCATTCCAAATATTGGATTTATAGTGCCTAGGCTGATGTAAGCCATTGTTCGTTACGGTTAAGCAGTCTGTAGTCCAAAGTCAGGTAAACTCAGAGTAGAATATGGAACATTTTAAGAAAATTTGGGTGTATTTAGGACTTGGGAAACCGGCTGAAACTTTCTTTTGTCTTCTAAGATGGCTTGGCTAATTTTTACCCCCAAGTTTTACAAAAAAAAAGCTCTCGTTTTCCATTAATTTTTAACTAGGATCTATTACCTAGGCCTCAGAGTAAAATGGGGAAAGTGGGGGGACATCATTCTCTACTTAGATTGGTCCTGGCGTTTCGAGAGTGGGTGGGGGGAGAGACTCCTTACCTCGTCGGTACAAGCTGGGGGGTACACATGCTAAAGCATTTTTGTTTGATTGGGGTATAGTACTTCTTAATTTCTAATTTTTTTTTCTTTTGATTAAAGTTCAATTTTTTTTGCATTACCTCTAAAAATGATTTTTATAAATTATATATCAAGAATAGTTTACGGTTGAGTGTTTAATTAAATAATCGTACAGTCCAGAATGCCCAAAACAAAATATTTTTAGGAAAATCAAGGGTATATTTGGGACTCGGTGGAAGGGCTGAGATTTTCTCGTTTTCCGGTGAGCCTGGTTCTGCTGTGGCTTAGCAAATTTTAACCCCCAAATGTAAGTATTCGTAGCTCATTTCCCCATTAATGCATTAACCATTGGCCAGGATCTGCTATCAAGATCAAAGCAGGTTGGGAAATATGGGGGGATGTCGTCCTCTATCTAGCCTAGATCAATTCTGGTCGTTGCGTAGGCGGGAGGAGGGAGAGATTTCTCGTCTTGGTGGTATGAGCTGGGGGGGTGTGCATGTCTTATAATGCGTTCTTAATGCAAGGGCCTAGTCGTCGGAAACGGGGAGAAATTCGTCTTTGGTGTTAAATCGTGTTTAGAGGGTACTTTTCAATTTTTTAAAATTCTATAAATATTATAATTCTAAATCCAGAAGAAATACTTGCACTTATTATAAAGTAATGGTCAATAATTTAATTTTTCAACTCTTTTTCCAAAAATAATTTTCATAGTATTTTGTAATTAACGTAGTTTACAATTTGTAAGAGAGCATGGGCGAGCAAAGAACAGAGAAAATTTAATTTTTGTTTTTTTTTTAATTCTTTGTCATCACTTTCTTGTTCGTGAACGGAGGATTAGTTAGGTAGGCCACCGATCAATTTGGAAAGACTTTAATTAAAATAAAGTCCTCCACCTTTAGGGTGTTCATTTTGATCGTCGATAATCGACCTAAATGGATTCAGTTTTAAGCTGAACCGAACTTAGTTCGTCCATTTCGATTATTAAATCCTTTTATCCCTCTTAGGACATCTTCGCGCGCTAGTGTCTCTTATGGGAAATTAATTTGTAGTGACATTTTTTTTTGTTACATGCAGATTTGATTAGGTATTTGCCAATAGAGCCATACCTATCACTTTTTTTTTCTCTGGCCAACATCTTATTCTTTTTCCTCCTATGTCATCTGACGTCACGTATATTTTGGACACCTCGAAACGATTATCAATTTTTAATTTGTTTTTGACTAGAATGAATTTAATGGTCGCGAATTTTTACCCACGTCTCCGCAGTTGCAGGCAGCCACATTCCTTGGAGCAGGTTGAAATTCTCGAATAGAACGTTTTTATTTATTGTTCGAGGCAGTTAGGGCAGTGTCGGTGGAAATAGGGGTTTTTTTCTTTGCCCTTCAGGCTTTCTTTTTCCCCAACACTGTAATTCGGCTGAGATTCCCCTTTCCGCTTCGAAGTCGGTACGCGGTGTGTTTCTCAGCGGAATAGCTGAGTACCTGTTCTAATTATAATGGTGCCGAGACGGGATGACTGGGGAATTAGGCCGCGACTATTTGTTCTATTAATTTTCTTGTGGATCGTATTAGATCCTTGGTGATCGGATTTTCAGGTGATCCATCTTTAAATTAATTTCTTAATGAATTCTTTCACTTTAAAAATAATTGTTGAGATAATTAGGAAATTTCGATGGCGCTAAAATTTTAGGACGGCCTTTATGTTCGAAATCTTTATTATCTTAGCACACAAAATAGCATATTTATCTTCAAGTTCTTTAATTTTTCTCCTTTAAAATGGATTTTCTGTTTTGGGTGATGCGATTGGAACATGCAGGTTTTATCGCTGGCGCTAAATTATTAGGACGGCCACTTAAGGCGGAATCCTTGATGTCTTCTAGTCGCTTACTTGGAATCAGGAGTCTGTTTTCCCTTTCTTTCCCTTAATTAAATATTAAGTCTGGTTGAATGCGCCTTTTCTGTCTGAAATTGGACGATTGGAATAATGGAATTCTTTCGCGGGCGCTAAAGTTTTAGGTCGGCCATTAATCGCGAGATTCCTTATTGCCTAGTCGACTATTTAAGATTGAGATCGCTAAGTCGCTAGTTTATTTGTTTTTACTCATTTTCTCTGGAACAAATTGCTCACCAATGCTACTCCCTTTATTTTCTTTTCCTTGTTCTTTATCTATCAAGATCTTTAATTATATAACCTTTAAAATTGTTAACCAAGAAACTTGAGTTATTTGTATATGGACAAGGTCCCCTTAGGGGTTTGAAAATCTTTTTTTTTTTTCTTTTTTTTTGGTAACTCCGGGGTGTGTGTTGCGTGTGCAACATTTTATCGGAGTGTATTGGTGGTGATTTTATGACGAGGCGACGAGGTCGCCTAAAGCGGAGAGAATTGGAGGGCTTGCGGAGTGCTAAGAGAAAAATTTGCCCAGCTCCATCTCTTCCACCACGGACCTTCGAGGAGAAAACATCTCCGTCTGTGGACTCCTCCACCATCAGCACCAGCCACCATGTGAGCCACCCAAACTCCAGCCGATACTCCAGAGCCGCCTGGACATCCTCCGGACCTTAGAAGCCTCCCCGAATCCCATGCACCCAACCACCGATGGAGTGCCCTCACCGGAGGGCACAGGGGAGCGTGGGACATAGTCCCTGCCCCCGACGGAAGGACCATGGAAGGAAGGAAGGATTGGGAATAGGGAGAGGAAATGAGAGACAGGAACGTAAGGATGTAATTGGACTTGGAAGAAGGGAAAAATAAACGATTTTCGTATCAAAATATTGAATAAATTCTTTAGTAGATCTCTTGGCTAGGACTTTAATAAATATGTGAGAAATCGAGGAATCCGATTAATTGAGAGGATATAATCTTCTCAGCGATTGCTTAATGGGTCCTTCGCGCTAATTTGATCCGATTGCTTTCCATCATGAATCAGCAACTGATTTTATCCAAAATGAAATTTGGAATATTCCATAAATAATGTAATATTATTGGTTGTGAACTAGTAAATGCAAAAAAAAGAATGGGTAAATGAAAACTCCTTGCAAAATGTTAACACTAGTGAGCACGATGCTTAAAGCTAGGGTCGAAGGAACACCTATTGACATTTTACGAACTCGTGTGACCTATTGGCACCCTATTTTTTACCATTTAGGATATAAAATATGAACATTTATCTTTATAGGAAGTGGTAGATTAATGAATAAACATCATATTACTTGCATTTTATTAGATACAATTATTAAACTTGAATACTATGAGGAAACTGCAATAAGCGTTCCCTGCAGAACAGGTGTTCCTTCACCCCTATGTTCGTTATTCAAAAAAATATTTTGCTTTATTTCAATAAAACCAATTATTAGAACATAGAACAACTGAGTTCGAGCATTTCGCAAAGTTTTTTTGACTAGTCGATTTGTTTTATTAGGTTTTAGAAGTAGTCTTAATAAAACTTTATGACTTAAGATTTTTCAATGCAGAGCTACAAAAAAAAGGCGCCTATTATTTCATCATAAAACGGTCAATTGAGATGCTATGTGTACTCCAGGTGATTCTTTTGACACAGTAAAAAGAATCATACATTTAAGAATTCTCAACAATATAACAATTCAAGTGTAGCCTTTGTGGAGATACCAATTGCAATTCATAGAGTTGTTATAGAAAGATCTTCAATACTATTTACTTTGAATATTACAATGTTTGAAGGCTGAGGTGCGACAATCCAAAACAAATATTCTTTTTCACTGTGGTGTGATTAGCATATAAATCATAAGTCACCACCAAAACTTCAGTCATTACTGTTTTTAGAGGTGTCCTGGGCAGATGGATTTAACCATTTAGTGAGATGCAGAACGTATTCGATAGTGGAAAAGTGCCATATGAGGCTGCTCCTATCCCAAAGAGGAGATCGTTTGACGAATCTATAATGTTCTATTTGTTGGTGGTTAAGGATGTTTTAATTGTGCTTCTAATTGCTATTCCTATGTTGGTGCTCAAGTTGATAACAAATCTTCTGCCAGGAAGTGATAAAAATGTGGCTGGACAATTAGCCCTAGTAACTGGGGGAGGGAATGGGATTGGTAGGGAAATAGCGTTAGAATTAGCCAGGAAAAAATGCAATATAGCCATTGCTGATGTGGATTGTGAAGCTGGTGAGAATACAGTGAAGGAATGTGTATCCTTTGGAGTTAAAGCAAAGTTCTTCGAGGTATTCCATACAATTTTTATGTTCTGATGCAATTGCGCATTAAAAAAGAATGTGTGACTTTTCTTAGGCAGATGTTGGTGATAGCGATGAAGTGATATCGCTTCGAGGGAGAATAGAAAAAGAAATGGGTATATTTGATAACATTTTTGATTTTTTTTAAAAGTAAGTCATAGAGGAATTACAGGGGATCCCTATTGTAGGTTTTGTGGATATATTGGTGAATAATGCGGGTCTAATGCCACTTCTATCGATGAGAGAAGGCACAGCACCTGAAATCGAAAGGATAGTTCATACGAATTTTTTTTCAAACATTTGGACTTGCCGAGTTTTTGTTGGTGGAATGATTGAGAGGAAGAAAGGTCACATTGTCTGTATTGCGTCAGCATCATCAATCCATGTGATGCCACGAGCTTCGATTTATACTGCCACAAAGTGTGGAATTGCAGGACTTATGGGTGCATTTGAAGAAGAATTGCGAGGTGAAGGATATGGGTTCATCAAATTCACTACAGTTTATCCTTATTTTGTTTCAACAAGAAAGGATCTCATAGAAGCCCTCAATCTGCGATTTCCTGCGATAACAGCAAAAGAAACTGCAAGTGCTACTGTCCAAGCATTACTGAGGAACCAGAAAGATGTAGCAGTTCCGTCTTATCTATTCTTCCTCTCAAAATTTTCCAAGTACAATTGAATTTCAATAATGCTCCTTCGTAACTTAACATTATAATTTATTTTCAGATTTTTCACAGCTGAAGTTCAACAGTTGATCCGTGATAGGATATTCAGAGAGCGTTACTGTCTTATGACACCCTACAAGGGATATAATTGAGCTTGTTTATCCGTTTAATAAATTAATGGTGTCCCAGAAGAATCCAAATGGTCCGAAGAATGGTCCCATTGCGTAAGGAGGTTTGGAGTTTGTTTGAACGCAGAATATTCCTTTTGCTTCATATGAGGTACCTTCACCCATTAATATCATGTCTGATCCGTTGTAGTTTCCTCTTGTAAAGGCTGCCCAAGAAGTACAAGGGTAACTGTAGAACAACGAGGTGAGAATTGATTCAGCAAACAAGTGATGTGCTCTTCCATGACTACAAGCCACTGAAATGTTAAGTCATTTTTAGCTGTTAGGTAATAAGGCTATTTGTCTAAGCAATCTGCATTGAAGACGATTTTAAATTTAACGTAAATATTGTTTTTAAATAATTTAATTTTCTTCTTAGATTGACAAAAAATATATTAACAATTCATAACCGTTTTGCTTTGAAAGAGATCATTTTGTTACATTTTAAAATTAAAAAAAAAACAGATTAAGGGCTGCTCATAGTATTACCGTAATTCCTTGAAAAAGATGATAAATTCCATGATTCTTCTTGCAAGGGAACTGACTGATACTCCATGAGCAGCCCCTAGAGTAGAAAGTTAACGTAAGGGATAAATAATTAGTTTTATGGGTATATGCTTACGTTGATCTATAAGATTGGTCCCACATCCAGGTTGTATAAATCCCCCGTTTGGATAGAAGTCAGCATGTCCAAGTGGATTTCGGAAGCCAAGACTTCCTGCAGCGGTATGGATGACATCTACAAAAACAGCATCACTGTCATCAAGTCTTGATTCCGGACCGGACCACTCAAATCCAATAATTGCTGGATCCAGGCCTGTTATTCTTCCAACTTGTCCTGATTTTGTAAAAGAACCAGCATATCCGGCCAGGTGACATCCTAAACTATGTCCGATCAAATGAAAATCTTCGATGCTTGCATTTTTCATTGTCTAAAAGTCAGATAAACACTAAGAAGTAGGTTTGATTGAAGTGAGACCAATCAGTGGCTTACTACAAGGTAGTCGATGAGTTCTGCAATATATTTTCCAACTTCTCGTATTTGAAATGCGGGATAGTAGTAAAAGTCATTAGCTGCGATATCTCTGTAATCAACAGTGACGATATTCAGGTTTTTCCTGGACAAGTAGTTGTTTTTGATATTTTGCACAGTATCGCTCTCTTCATTTGAATGCCAACCATGGATAAGGAGTTTAGTTTCTAATTCAGGATTGAAGTCACCGAAGTAGTAATTGATGCCATCCTGCAACTCATCATTAGTCTTCGTTGTCCTTGAAAATTGCATCAATTCCCTTCGGCTTTTATGTTTCCTGGAATACATAATTTCAATTTAAATATTGAACACGAACTTATTTATTATTTTTACCTCTTGTAGAGGAAGAATTTAACTTTTTCTCGAAGGTTAGAGTTGAGTATCATCTCCAAAATATTCATCTGATCATTATTACTACTTTTTTGAGTGGTATTGTCAACTAATGCTTGCGTTGTAATGTGATTTGTGTCTGAAAAGTCTTTAGAAAGAAACTGTGAAAATAAAAATCTTTGAAAAAAACTAACAAAACCATTGTATCCACCTTCTTGGCCAACAATTCTTATTGTACACAACACTAAAGCCACAAGTCTCAAAATCATTGTTACTCTTTCACTGTCTGAAATTCAATGTTTTCTATGAACCACGGTCAGGGTTGAGCAGAAATATTATCTCATCATTTTTTGTATGAATCCCCTGCTCCATAATTGCCATCAATGAGACGGTCAAGTTACCTAAAATACTACATTTCGGCTCACAATTGTCCATTTGATACAATTTCCAGATAGTGATGTATATAGCATGTTAATGTTGCAATTAGCCATTGGTGTTATTATCTTTTTTTTTGTGCACAAGTTCACAAAAAATCGGTTTTGGTCTTATCTTGATACCTAGTTTGAAATGCACATTGGTCAAGGGTGCTTATCGGAAATCTCCATGAAACCACCACCTGATAAGCAATTTCAATACCCAAAAGTCAATCAATAAGACTCCTACGCTTTATCAGGTTTTCAGTTGAACGGTGCTATTTGTGGCGTGAAGTGACTGGTTACTTAAAAAAAAAAAGATTTCTAGAAAATTTAGAAAATGGACGATATTTGGAGCCTTGGTAGGCTTCCTTACGAAGCAGCCAAACCTTTTAGAAATAAATCAACCATGGAAAATCTCATGGATGTTTTACAATTCTTCTTCGATTTCGTAAAGTTACTCTTCCTTTCCATTCCCATTCTTGCAACGTACGTTCAAGAAATTTTCTCAAAAGAACCCAAGAAAATTGCTGGTCAATTGGCATTGGTAAGATTGCAGAATTTTCGTATTATGAATAAGTAAGCCTCAATAAGTTTTCGTATTTCTTCGTGGCAAAGGTAACAGGTGGAGGAAATGGACTTGGCAAGTCAATTGCTATACGTTTGGCCAAGGAGGGGTGCAATGTGGCTGTGGTGGATGTTGACTTACCAGCTGCTGAACGTGTTGCTGGTGACATTAAGAGTTTTGGCATAAAGTCGAAAGCCTACAAAGTGGATGTATCTAATTTTGAGGAGGTGAAAACTCTTAGCCAAGATGTTGAGGAGGATTTAGGTGCTGTGGATATACTTGTAAACAATGCTGGAATAATGCCAGTAGTCTCTTTGATGGAGGGCAGTCCAAGGGACATTGAGAAGATCCTCAGTGTGAACCTCACTTCGCACTTTTGGGTAAGAAAAACTCACATTATAGAGAGTGTGAAATCGCAAATCACCACGCAATCAATATCGACCATATGATGTAATTCACTTATCTTATCGCCATTAAAAAGATTTGATGGATTCCATTGACCCTAAGCACAAAAGCTCAGTATGGCCAAAATGAGATTATTAAGCGAGATCCTGGTGGATTAAATGACTGATTCTCTGATTGATGTTGTCTTACAGACTGTTCGAGTGTTCTTCGAGAGTATGATAAGGCGACGGAAGGGGCACATTGTGGCAATATCGTCATTGGCAGGGCTCGATGCAGCCGGAAGAGCTGTTGCATACTCAGCCAGCAAATTTGGTGTCAGGGGTTTCATGGATGCCCTCAGGGAGGAAATTCGCTTGAATGGAAACTCTGGAGAAATTTTCACAACAACTGTGTTCCCGTACTTTATTTCAACTAGAAAGGATTTGATGGATAAGATGAAGAATGCTAGGTAAAATTCTATTATTTTTATTTTTTCAATTTTAATTTACTTTAACTTGATAAAAAATTTTTTTCAAGCTGCAATGAAATATAATACTAATCAAATAGTTTTGCGAATTGCTCAAACTCGTGAATTTGATGCTATGCCCACAAATTTGGTTTGGTTTTTTATCGCATTATTTTGTATTTTATCTTTATATTGATTGGTTCAGAAACTCCACATACCGATTCATAAAGTATCTCAAAATCTGAACAAAAACAGTCAATAAATCAATAAAAAATACACTTATCGGTTAAATACTGGTCTATTTTATAGCAGAAAATAAATGAGCAGTAAAAGTTATGTTTGATCAGCAAAAAAATTTAAAATAATCCTTAACAAAAATTATTTCGTAAAATATTAAATTTTCTTCAATAAAAAAATCTAAATCTTTACTAAATGGACTAAATGTATCTAATAACAAAAATGATTGTACGTGGAATGAAAACATTTTTTCCTCTTTGTCAAGTTATGACAATTCTACTTTTAGTTTCAAGATTGAATAGTGATCAAATTTGATTATTTTGCTGTGAAAATCTATTTTTTACTGTTCATTTATAGAATGCTGTCTATTTTCAATTTTAACAACTTCACGCTCGTTTAGAATTTTAAAATATTTTTTATATAAATTTTATTTCGGAAGTAGTCAAAATTAAGTAATTAATTTTTAAAATGTTGATTTAATGGTCTTCGTTTAACTGAAAAAGTATATTTTCAAAAAAAGAATTAAGAGTAAAAATATTTTATATATTTTATATAAAATTTATATTAAATATAATATAAATAATACTTATATTATATTATATATATTAAAATAAAATATTATTTTATTTTAGTATTATTAACTCGATTAAGAGAAATTAAGTTTTGAATTATTGAAATATATTTTTTTAATTTTTTATTTAATTTAGTAAATTTATTAATTATTATAATTTTTGATAGTAATAATACAAAAATTAAGGATTTCTACTTTTTTTTCGTTTAAAAATGTTTGAAACTTTGATATAATTTTTTTTATGAAGATAGTTTTTATAACAAAAGAAAAATTTTAATTACAATCTCAAGATGTATTTCATAAAGCATAAAGCAATTTCACGGATCATAATCATGTTAATCTGTGTGTATACTATCTAAGTTTCAAAATTTAATATTCATTCCATTACGAGTACCACAAGTACCGATCTTGAACAATTGTTCATACTAATTTATTTTCATTGGTAATAAAAAATCAAATGAAACTAATGATCTTTAGGAAAATAAATTTAGATCTTCAAGTTATATTTTTTTACTGCTCGAACTCAAAGAGGAGAGCCTACATGTTTGAGACGCGATGGATTATTTATTGATTATTTAAATAAATATGACAAAAACACTGAACGATTTATTTTAATAAAGTCTATACTAGTGAGTATACTGTGCTGTACAAAACTTCAAGATAATTTTCTGAATTTTGGAAATATTGCTTAAAGTCAAAACATAAAAAAGTCTTTTAAACATTCCGGTTTTCCCTTAGTCCATTTTTTCAACTTATGACGCGACTAGAGGCCAAATGGTTAGAGATATTGACTTCTGGTCTCTGACGACCCTCCCAAAAGTCAACATTATCTAGGAGAGACTTTTTTCTTTTTTCCCCTCCCCCCTTCTACCCGTTCTATTATTCATAAAGTTTTTACAAAATAACAATTTTATAAACTGTTACTTAGCAAACCTAATGAAATTTATTTTATTACTTACAGTTTACTTCAGCGGTACCCCCCACTGATACCCGATGATGCTGCTGACATTGCGGTTGATGCCATGCTTGAGAATAAGATTTCCATCACAATTCCCAAAGTTTGGCCAATTAGTAAAATTATTTTCCAGTACGTGCCAAAATTATAATTACAGTACGGCTTCAATAGTATCAACGACTTGGATTCTAGTATTTTTGAGATTTTTTATGTTATTAGTCGTTGTACCCAGCGAGTACAGTTAGTTGGAAAAGGCAGCGTTTTCGGCATATTTTTTCTGAGTCGATTAGCAAAAATATGCTGACCGGTCAGCAGTTCTCGAACAAAAAGTGCTAACCAAATATACGGAAATGACACTACCTCGCGAGTGCCGTAAAAAATGCAGCTAAAAATATATGTTTTCAGCTGAATTGATATCGGTTTGCATTTGGTCCTTGCTGGGGAGTTACTAGTTTAATCGTTAAAATTTGTCTTAAGCTTTTCCTTAATAAAAGTATTTTAAAACTTTTATGCATTGACGTTGACACCATTGGAGTCGTACTGTATATGAAGTAAAATATATAATAATATATGTATATCTAATAAGATGTATTTTTTCCTGTAAAATAGGTGTCTTCCGTCTCGAATTCAGGATCTCGTGAGGGAAGTGCTCGTGAAGGAGTATATACCGCGGATTCAGCTGTAAACTGTGCGTATGGAGACACGATGAATCAATATGATAATTTTGTGAGTTCTTTGCGCAATAATCATAAACAATTTAGTACAGAGAAAAAGAGCCACAGTATATTTGTCTACAGGTTATGTGGATATAAAATTTTTGGTCTATCTCGCATGGCTTCATTTTATCTGCCACCCATGCTTAATGTTTTTTATCTCACAGTATTTTCTGGGCCATAAAAATGTTGGTGCGCAAATATATTTGGTGAATTACTTCCGCTCATTTTTGATAGTTTTACGATATTTTCAATTTTGCTATAATTTTTAACTTTTCCACCTCTGGCATGTAGGAAGTTCTCTGGTAGTTCAATCAACTTAAGGGAATTTTGCAAGAGTCTCTTTTTGGGAAATTGCTTGATTTTTTTTTTAGGAATACACTCAACCGATTATGATGGGATTTATGGAAGGATAAACCAATATGGCATTTTCATAAAGCATTAATTTTATCTTGGCACATGAAAAAAAAAACGAAAACGATGTGAAGCACAAAAGTATTAAAACCTCCCCTTCGAAGGACTCAATTCCTCACATGGTGTGCGTATTTGAAATAATAAAAAGCCAGTATCGAAAAAAATAAAAGTGCATAATATTTTATTACAAGATATAACTTTAGAAGAAACAAAGTCGAGAATATATGCGGTGAATAATTTCCCCAAATAATCTTATATCTCTTCTCAAAGCAATATTGTTGAGATATAGAAGGCATATTCCTTGGGCGTATGTCCCTCCCATATATCCACCTTTTAATGCACTTTAGTGTATTATGCGTAATTCCTCGACATAAAGACGAGCCAACACATCAATCTCATAGCTTTGATAGCGACTATGAGAAGGAAATTTTGGCGCTTGTTGGACCTATAAAATGACCAGAACCCCATTAAACGATCAAATTGAATTGCTTTCCCTGCAAAATAAATTTTATTTCATGAATTGCTTTTATGGGATTTAATATGTGCAGGACTCCTTCCATAAAATATGAATCCTTATTCAAATAGTTCCCATAAATATCTTGTTTTAAAAACACAATTTGATTTGTTCCCTCAACACAATAGCACATTCATATGTGAGGATTTTCCTAAATTTATTTTTCAGTGCTGAAATAAAATCTGCAAAACAATTTTTCATCAATTCTCAATTTATAGAATTTTTATATTGACTCTATTTTGTTGAGAATTCTGAGATTTTCATTTTATAGCCAAGAAGAAAGGGTAAAAATTGTTTTATACTGGAAATAGATAGACAAATTCGAATATATCTCTTTTTATTTGGTGCTGTTACTACAAATGGGTAGAAAAAAAAATTAAATTTGATTAGTAAAAAAACAAATTTAAGCAGTAGGGAGAGCCGGCATGTTTGAGACATTTTTTTATGTTTTGACTTTAACCGGTAAGGACGTTAAGGTAAAAAATCGGGGGTCAGAAAAAATCAATTTTTCTTGCCTTATTTAGAGCAAAGCATAACTTTGCAAGATCGAAGGAAAAATTTCATTTTTGGGTCACCGGTGACCCAATCGTCCTTAAAGGGTTAAAGCATTATTTCCAAAACTCAAAAAAATATTTTAAAGTTTTGTACAGCACTTATAGACTTTACCAAAATAACTCGATTAGTGTTTTTCTCACATTTATTTAAATAATGAAAGAATAATCTATCGCGTCTCAAACATGCAGGCTCTCCCCTATTCTTTAAAACTCGATAAGCAATAAAAATTTTCCGCAAGTTTTAGAAAAGACACAATAAAGAGTTTTGATATGACCTGCGTCTAATCTTAAATGATAATTGTGTACTAGTTTTTTTGTGAAAATTTAGTATTTTACTAATACTACAAATTTTTGATAGTCCATCAGCAAAAAAATTACCTTAATTTGATTCAGTACAGTAGATAATTATTCTATTTTCGTAATTTGCATACATTTTAACCTAATCACCTCATAATGTTTTATTTAATCCCAAATGCCGTTTCCCCAGAAAAATATTCCGCCACTTAAACATCAAAGTGGATGAAGTGAAGTATGACAATGTGGTCAATTAGCTGCGTAAACAGACTAATAGATCTCTAAAATAAACTGCATGAGTGTATGAAATGATAAAATTAATTCCCGAATAATTTTGTCATCCACCTCTTTCCCATTTTATCCAAACCATATTAGCTAACAAATGCAGAGTTGTCTAAAACAATAAACAGTGATGTCATTAAATAAAATAAAACGCTTTCCATGTCACATCCTCTCGGGCCCAATCGCGTGTTTATATTCCGGATTAAAATATTCATTTGCAGAGTGTATTAAATTTGACGAGGAAAAACCTTCGATGCATCTCCATTTGTTTTTCCAAAACATTGCGGGCCCTTTTCTCGGATTTGATATCCTTCATTGTTTTTCCTGTCTCCAACTTTCAGGTTGACTGAATTGAAAATTATACCCCTAGCTCATGGCGAATATTCATGTTGAAGGTGGTGAAATTTCCACCCAAACTCAAGACATTTCCATCTCAACCTCTTATTGTTGAGTATCATCGTCAATTTTGCGGAACTCAGCTTCTTGCATGGGGGCTACATGGAGTATTTGAATGAGCTAAAGAAAAAAGACGAAGGAAATAAAAAAAAATTGAAAGAATAAAGGCGACAGGATGGGGGAGTTGAAGCATTTTTGCCAAAACTGAATGAATGGAATGACTTTTTGCTTCAATACCATATCCATGTACGTATTTATGAGGCGCATTACAGGGGTTGTTTCATATGTTCTCAATCAGTTTTGGTTTAATGAAATGCTTTAAGAAATATTTAAATATTGAATTTTCAATGGATTTAGGGAATTTAGAAAATAGAATACTTCTATTGATAAAATTTTGATAAGCGTAATTAATTTTAAAATTAATTATGCAATTAATTCAAGAAATGTATGGCACGGGGCTAGGTATTTAAATATTTTAGTGGGAAGTGGGACAACTTTGAATTTGGGTAGCTTTGAAATTAGACTTTCTTCTCCTATAAATGATATTGGATCTTATTATGATATAATTTAGCTTCACAAACCCATTGCGAAGCCAAATTACATCATGATAAGGTTCAATTTCATTTAAAAATTGGATAAAAAAAGCCCATTTTCAAAACTGCCACATTTCAAAGGTGCCCTACTTCTCCCTATTTCTGTGTCAGATTTATTAAATGATAATAATATATAAAAAAATGAGTTGTCTGAAGGTTAAGTCATCCGGAGGTACCATATACTTTCCCCTAAATATTGTTTATTTTTATAAAATACTTCCACTAAAATTTTCTCTAGTAAATTCGTAAGTAAATTCGAAAACATTTCTGATTCGGATTTTTAATTTCCTCATTGTTTTAGATAAGCAAAAGGAAAAAGAAATACGAAGAAGTGCTCTTGAACGTAAGGCTTGATTTTTTCCATGGTATTCTCTTTGTCTAACGTTTTGTTGAGGTAAAGCGGGAAAATCACGTAAGGGCCTCGACAGACCTGAGGATTAGCCGAGAGACGGCTTAGCGTAATTTTATTCGAAATAATGATTAAACTACATTTCAATCATTTTCCACTAAGTCGTCTCTCGGCTTAAGTCGTAAGTGTATCCAGGGCTTAAGTCTCCTAAGCAAGGTTTTCGAAGTAAGACGTTTAGACATTAGAGTACAGGGCTGTTCCAAGTTATTTAAAAGATGTGCTAACAACGTTTTCATGATGAGGTAGATTAATTAAGAAACTTTACTTGTATTTTAATAGATGCATTAAGTAAATTTCAATATTTTGATGAAACTATCAACAGGTGTTCCCTGCCGAACAATGGGTCCCAGTCAAAATCCCGAACGGAAAAATCCTGAAAGCCAAAATCCCGAACGCTAAAATCCCGAAAGCCGAAATCCCGAATTCTTAAAAGTATCACAGCTACTCCCACGATTGTACCCGCGCTTGCTGGAGGCAAAGGGAAATCTTCTGTGTCTTAGGAAATTATTCTAAACATTTTCCTCCATAATTTCATCCCTTTCAGAATTTTGAAAGTTCGGGATTTTGGTTTTCAGGATTTTGGCTTTCGGGATTTTGCTTGCCACCGGGGAAAAATATGAAATGTCCGAAGCCAGTGCATGTGCGAAACCTGAATGCCTTCCCCTACTTCATATGCAATTAGGTTTCCACCCTAAGTCATATTCCCAGGTTGAGAACTTTTAGTCCAACTTTCATTACATGGACGAAAAAATTGTATGGTAAGAAATAGAGACGCGATACACCTCTCAATGATACTTTGGCACCACAAAAGAGGGACTCTTACTGTTTTTTTCAGGCTCTTTCAAGCGCAATGTCTTGTCTCGAAATCAAAGGCTACAGCACTATCTGGGGCTCACATCCACTGAGGAAAAATTTTCTAGACAGAGAAATTAACATGAAGCGTCGGGATGAATTTTCAGGCGCAGTGCATCTCTTGAGATGAATTCAAGAAAAGCTGTTGACGAACATTTTTTGGGTGAATGGAATTTGTTTGGCAAAGATAAATTACGTGATTAAAAACCAGTGACAGCAGAGGGCTTTTCCGAAGTGTTGAGCCATGGGTGAAGGCACGAATAGCATTTTAATGAGAATTTCCCATTGAGAGTGAAAAGTGTATTGTTGAATAAAGGGACAAATGGAAGTCCAGACGATGTGAAATAATTTTTTATGTAGGACACCTTTCTGTCCTAAGTATTTTAACATGCTGTGAAAATGTCGAGATAGTTTTTACATGGTGGAAAAGACAAATAAAAGATAGACATCTCGAATGGTAATGGAAAATGGAATTAATTCATTTCTTGTTATGATGAAGTGCAATTCGGAAAAGGAGACCAACGGCGTCGTAATACATTTGTCAAATAAAACAGTCCCCAAACCGCACCCTTGCTATTATCATATTCCAATGGCATAAAGGAGGAATTAGAAAAAAATGGTATTGCGCTTCCCTCTGTGAGTGATTAATTGTTAATACCAAATTACATTTTATTCATGCAAAATAAATGATGTCTCTGCTCTTTTTTTTCCATCTTATACCACTTTTTTTCATGGCTTTATCTTATCTCATCGTCTTTTACAATGAGAATCACCCTCCTTGATTTCGAATTCTTTCAATATCCGCCCGTCTTTCTTCAGCCTCCAATAAAGCAAATATAATTCTTTTTGAAGGTAACAACGTCGCGAATTTTCATTGATTTATGAAAATTCTTGAGATGCAGAAATTTCTCTTTGACAGCATTATTTGCAAATTGCGAGGAAAATCAGGCAGAGAGATCACAAATTCACTTTATTACGGATTTTGATTTCTACTCCACACCAAATTATTTATTTTTTGTTGAAGGGAGTGCATAATACATTTTCTGTATTTCGCTTTTTTAAAGGAATTTTGGTAGAAAGCTGGGTATCATCAAGCTTTATATCTGTTTATTGAAATGAATTATTTTATAATCGTGTTAAAGTGCTTCAAAAACGGATACCTACTATTTTTCAGGATAGGAAATATTCGATTAGGAAATCCTTTTTCATCAATTAAACATTGTTTTATTTTTAGTTACAATTCCTAAAAACGAACATAGGCTTAAATGTTAGTAGAAAAAACCTGATGATGTGTTCCTCATACTCGAATTGCAAGCAAATTCGATTATAATCTGATATAGGCTTACTTAAAAATATATTTTTATTCAATTTAATATTGCTTATGAAGGTGATGAACATAAGCTATAACTTTACTTTTAATATCTTTATATTAGTAGCTTCGTGGATGAAATAAAATAATTGTTTCACAAAAGAAAAGAAATGGTAAAGCATCCCAGCTTTGCGGAGTGTTCGAACTCGTGACAAAGAGCTCTTCAAATATTATCTTTTCTCATGGGTTTTGAGTGCATATACCGGTTTAAAAAATCGCTTAAGAAAAGCACATTTTATAATATTTTAGCATGAGTAACAATCATATGGATAAGCAGAAAAGTAAATCCGAGAAGTCTATATCATTTACGAGTGCATAACCGATTCATTACGGATTAAATTCGATGCAGCCGAGTTGGAAATTTCAAGATTTAAAAAAGAATCAGAATTTAAGCAAAACGGCTGTAAAATAGGCCCTCCAAAGTAGTCAAACTGTAAAAATATATTGTATTGAAAAATATTAAAAATAAATATAAAAAATTCTTGTAAAGATATAAAAATTGGAAATGTTTTTCGAACATAGGTGTCGAAGAACTAAATATTCGCCTTGACTACCTCCAAAACACATTCAAAAACGAAAAAAATTCTCAGAGCCGTTTTCGAAATAAACCAAAAAAAAAACATGGTTTTGGCGGGTTAGTAGGGGGTGGGGGAAAAAGAAAAAGACTGTCCTAGATAATGTTGACTTTAGAGGGTGCCGTTGAAGATCAGAAGGCAATATGTCTTATCATTTGGTCTCTAGCCGTGTTATAAGTTGAAAAAAAGTGGAGTATATAAACTGCTCTCTCTTTGAGTTCGAGCAGTAATATTACTGTTTCCAATTGCTTTATTGTTTTATTTATCCATACCCAGATACGTAAAGTATATAGTAGGTAGGACTTTAGGTTTTCATAAACACTAAAATATTAATATTCTAAAATTTGACAAGATTCAAAGCTGTATATAAAATTTGTATTTGTAAATTTTAAATTGCTGTCGATTTAGGATTTATTAAAGTTTATAACACTAAAATTAAAATTTACTAGTCGGTTATAGGTAAGGATTTCAACTTAACCATAAAATTCTTTAATGTGTGAGACAGTTTTAGAGATTATAATAAGAATTTTACTTTAAATCAGTGTTTAATTACCCCAAATACCTAGGAGAATGTACTCTCCCTTCGAACGTTCATGCCTTCGAATAATGTGAATTTCTTTTGTTTTTCGTAAGAAATTTACACTAAACTATTACGGAATTATCAAAAATTGATGATAAGCCAATTAATATTTAATAGAAATGTGTAAGTCTCTTAGGAAAACCTAAAGAAAATTCATATTATTCGAAGGCATGAACGTTCGAAGGAAGAGTACTTTTCCCCTACTTCTATTTATACTTAAAACCCAAAATGTGATCCTTCTATGAGGCTTGGATAGTAGAATTTTACTTTATTTGATTGTAAGTTTTGTAAGTATTAATAAGAAGTAAGAAAGGCATTTTTGTAATGCGAAAACTTATGCCAATATTGCAATATTGCAAATACTTCTATGACTTTAAAAATTTTAAAGCATTATATGTATAAATTTAAAATTTTGGAAATTCTAAAAAAAATATATATTTTTAGAATTCAAAAATTTTAACGAATAATATTCAGCAATTTTTAAACAGGTAAGAGGATCTAAGAGCGATGTAAAGATGGGCCTTATATATAGGTACTACTTTAGTAACACAAAGGTTTAAACGCAATTCTTTCAAAGAGCTTGGAAAATGTAAAGATGGAAATCTTGCTCTTTTCTTTAGCATTATACATTTATTAAAATAAATAGAATAAAAATTGTTGTGATTTTAAGGTTTATAATTGGAATCCTTGTTTTAAAGCTATTAAGTTAAGCCACAATCTTATCCTTATTTTTATAAACTTTTGCCCCTAGCATTCCATCAATGGTTGAAACATAATCTTAAGGATCTTTTCGTGTCCTGTGGAGGGTGTAATTAGAGTCAGAGATTTCGAATGAGATGCAGAAGATTCTCTAGCGTTTTTGTAAGTGTTTATTGAGGCATTTTTCGCGGGGAGATGTTCAAATTAATTCCACCCTTAATCCGATACACCATCACACGAAATTTTTGACAGAGAACTTCTTCACACAATCATCTTAGTCACAAGTAGAGGGGGGTGCCTCCTGAAAAACTCTCAAGAGGACAAAAATGTCGCCATTGAGATATTTTCGAGGGTTTTTTCGCTATTGTTCTATTCACTTTTTTTTCACACTGGTGGTGTTGTTTACCCTCCTTTTGAGGGTGGTTTGGATCAGTAATTTGTCTTCGGTTGAGGACAAAAAGATAGACATCTTCTGCAACAATGACTATTCGTCATCGAAATTCTGCGAAACATAAAGTGTGAGAGATTCTGGATAGAGATTTGAATTGAGATGTAGGACAAAATTGATTATAGTCGCTGATTTTAATTAAGTTATTGGGTTCTGAGAGGAACTTTGGCAAAAGTGTGGTTTTCGTGCGAGTGCAAGAAAGTGTATCATTGTTTAGGAACTAACATTATAATTTGCAACAATGGATTTGTCAAGTTTAATTCTCATGTGATAAATTGAAATGTGGTTTGCTAATTCCCATCCAGTCAATTCCTGGGCCAAAGGCACTAATGGATTTTGACTATATTGAATTTCTCTGCGCATAGACAACATATTGTTTACATTGTAAATTCATAAAATAGCGTTAGAAATTATTGCTATAAAGTGTTCTCCCAAGCTCCAACATCTTTTGCTTGCGATTTATGTGAGTGTTCATTTGAATTTGAATGCCAAACGATTTAATTTGGAATCTCAATATGTGCATGAGAATGCGGCGAGACAGAGGGTGTTCATGGTAATTCCTCAAATATTGGAAATTCTGCCAAAAGCTCCATTGAGCTATCTTCATTCAGAGGAGCATTTAATATCCCCCAGTCTACAGGATGCAAATTCAACTGGTTTTGTCCATAGAGGAGGTAATTTATAAATCGTCTCTCAATAAAACTAAATTTCTCCTTGTCATCATGCTTAATCTTCTGTGATATCTTTATCGTATATGAATTTGTGCAGAAATTTGAATATCTTAAAGTTCAATAACTCGTATTTATGGAACAATGGTGCTTCTGTACTATATTTTAGCATTTTTCATATAAATTCTGCTGCACACTCAAAAAGAATATGAACATATTAAATATATTTTTTGTCGATTTTGCTTTTATCTAAACTGAAGACACTAATATTAATTTTAGCATTGAAATACTGTGGTTTTCCGGATACTTGTATTATTTTCAGCTTCCCAATCTCAACTTCTTTTTCTTTTAAATTAAATTTATTGCGTTACGAATTTTGAGACTTATGTCTGTATAAGATATTATTCAATGTGGATAACAACGACTCTTTAATAAAGAGAAATAAAGAAACAAGTAGAAGCCTAGAAGCGTTTTCTTTTACTACAAGCCTGTATTAATCCATTAATAGATCCAATGTAAGGGTTTTACTATATTCTACAAGAATTTACAGTACGACTCCAATTGTTTCTTATATGAATATATCTGCAATATTCTAAAAGTTATATATGTTGTAGTTCATATTTCACTTGTTAAAAATAGTCTCAGGTTATTACTTAACAAAAAGTAGTTCAAAAGTTTGGACTTAAACCCGGAATTTTACATATCGTCGGTTCCGAAGAAGACTATTTATTGTAAGTCTACTTACAATAGTATAAAAAGATGGTATCATTGGATGCAGAAACCTTAGATCTATATCCCCACAAAATTTTATGTTGATTAAGATATTCCTGCAAAAGTTACAAGAAAAAACTTAAAATCAGCGTGCCCAGTTATTGAGTTTTTTGCCCACAATTTTGCTATAATTAATTTAAAAGTAGTGTTAACTAGAAGATATTCAATGCGTAAGTATGATAAAATAGATTCAAAAGCTGAAAGTATACTAATTGCAGTGAAATTAATGAAAATAAATTTTAGCTGTCAAACTTTAAACCTCTTTCCTGTAAAGTTTACATTTTGGACTTACAATAGTCTTCTTCGGAACCGACGATATTTTACCGCTTGGACTTCACAGAGAGAGCAGTACTTATAATCTCTCGATTTTGAGTTAAATATATTTTTCGACTCCTTACCTCCCAACGGGTTGTATTTTGGTAGAATTCCGGAAATCTGAAGTTTGGAGTTTTTTTTTATGTCACGGTTTTTGTCCGTGTGTGCGTCTGTGCGTTCGGCTGGTGGTACGCCTTGAGCCCAAACGGTTAGATATACAAACTCGGGACCCTCGGATAGCGGGCGTATAATTCGACTTTTAAAAATTATCCAGATGGACATTTCGTCCTGATACGAAAGAGCCGTCGAATCATTCGTGATATCAGTTCTTCGAGGTCAAAGGTTTAAAAGGCCATGTAAAGGTCTTAAAGGCCTTGGAATTCCTTAGAAGCTTGTGCCAACTTCAATCGGTTATGAAACGTAATAATGAACCGGTTCATAACCGATGACTAATTTTTATCCGAAATTTAATTATGTTACTCCGATTACTTCTAAGGTATATTGGACAATAGTTTGATTGATTTATAAATCGGTCCAAATCGTTTGTGAACCGGTAATGAACTCATTATGAACAGATATGTTATTTTTGTCCGAAAATCAATTTTATTTCTCTTAAAACTAATTTTTGGGTTCTTTTGTATGATTTATGAATCGGTTCATATCGGTTGATAACCGGTCTAAGTCACGAGTTTAAGCTATCCGCAGAGCAAGAGACGGTATGTTAAATTTTTAGGGGTTGACTCTATCGGAGTAAGACTTTGCAGGATTAATTCGTATTTAAAACGAATCAAAATATTTACAATTGTGTGACTCGACTTACACAATCTTTAAATTAGGTTTCTTATTATTTTACTGGAGAAGTTCAATCATGGTAAGTGAAGGGCCGTCTGTACTGTCATTTAATCTTAGATATTCAATTATGAAAAATATTGATATGATGTGTAAATTAAAAGCAGCTTCATTTTTCTTTGTTTACGTAATATTCGTACATATAAGATTCTTAGAATGTTGAGATAAAAAATTACAATTTACAGATTTTTAGCTTTTTAAATTAAATTTTCTACAGAAATAGCTCCGAAAAAATAATTCAATATTTCCATAAGGGAGGATGTGGCAGTTCACACAGATAAACTCGTTTTCAACATTTTTTTGCCAAATGAACATGAACCATATGTAAACTAACTATGTGTTGTAGGGCTTTTGCCCTGAAAGATTCCTCTGGGAGACCAAGGCTTATCGCGGCCAATTGCCCGGCAGCGACCCAGCTCTGTGCCCTCATCCGTACAATTTCAGGCTATGTTATCGACTGACTGACAGTGTTGCCTGTCAGGCAATCCCCCACACGGCGGGCAACAGAACTATACCACCAGTAAAAGGCCTTGCTTGGAGCGAGAGGCGGGAAGTATGAATTTCCTGCGAACAAGGAAGGGACTTCACCAGCCGGGCTCTATTTCGCTATCAGGTGGAAAATCTCGACTACATGTCTTGTTAAATTCTCTTGAGTAATGCTATTTTTACGAAGCAGAATTCCAAGATTCCTAGAATTCTTAGATAGTTATTTATTGTTCCAATAATATACATAGGTACCCCGGCGTCCCCTATTCATTTCTAATATGTAAAAGGATTAAAACACTATTTCATAGAGATAGATTGAAACGGAAAATGAGTCACTTCCTCAGGATGTAATGAAAGATACTCGTGTGAAATTATGGTACATAGAAATATGTCAACAAAATTGCAAGAACAAATAACTGCAGTGACAAATTTTTATGGGTCAATAAAACACCCGAGTTTGATATCTCAATATAAGATGATACAATATTTGGCATCTTCGGGGTGTGATATCGGCTCCTGGTTGATGGATATAATAATTTTACCACAATGCGTGCCACAGTAACGACTAAAGTTATTAAAAGAATGGCCATTAAATGAATGAAAGGTTATTGAATCCTTCTGCAACAATGTCTTCATTTCGACAAGATTGTTGAGAATCATGAGAGTTGTATCCTCAATGACTCATTGGGTATTTTATTTCATTGGTTAGAGTTAGAAAAACTGCGAAAAATTTCTTTTGCTCTACCTTGGGAACTTATTACCACGGCTTTTCTAATTTCCTCAATGTCAATAATGGAGCGAAATTCAATGCAGTTATAACTTTCCCTTCAGAATGAGAAAATACACTTCTTACAAATCAAATGGCAATAAAAAGGGATAAAATTCGATAAGAGGTGTGGTGAATTTGAGGATATAAAAAAATTCAAATATACGCATAAGAAGAGTGACGTAAATCATTTAGTTTTACGATATTGGAAGCTACTCGAGAAGACCAAGTAAAAGGGTGAGTTTTGATTAGCTTTCTTCCTTGGCAATAGTATTTAGGACTATAAAATGTATTTCAAGCAAATAAATGGATTGAAGTTTTTATTGTTCTCTATTAAACTTATATGTGTGTTGTTTCTGAAAGGGAAACATTTTCTATTGCAAATACCATTGCAAACACACCCAAAGACCGGGAAATATATTCATAAAGGGGAGAGTGTTGAGGAGGTCTTATTTGCGATATTGAAAAATTTTTGACAAGTGATAAAATGTGAAATAAAACACTTTGATTGGGATACTTGCATACAAAGAGTCTTCAAATATTCCCACATGAGAATTCTTTCGGTTCCAATGTTACATTCCTCTGCGTAGAAATTCTTATTTTCAAATTCTATTTCAATAAAATTGTTTGTGTTTTATTGAAACTCTTGGAGTGTTATTAAGTATTTGCATTAGAAATTTGCGTTTGACGAAAGAAACTCGCTTAAATGGAATTTCCATAGCATAACAATTCTTTAGCGTTACTAATTTTAGAATTAATTAATGTATTTTTGAGAATTTAGTTTATTAATTTATTATGCAATATTTGAGATTATCATCTAAACAAGCTTATTACAGTATACTTTTTTTTTACCTTATTTATGAAATATGTAAAAGAACTAAATAAATAATAAATAAAAATACTTTTCTTGCAAATGCAAGTCCTTTTAAGGCCTAGTAAGTTCATATTTTTATTTGAAAATCTTTAAAATTTAATTTTTCTTTTTTTTAAATTCGTTAAATTAATTACAATAAGGCCACTCAAGCAAATTATCCCCCATTGCCAACGCAATATTCGTCTAAAGAATTCCGTGTATTTATTGTAACTACATCCTCAACAGAACTATATGAAAGGTTGAAATACTGTAACTTTTATAGAATAAATTCTAAAAATAAGACTTAATGCAACTGACTAAATGATGATATTTCGTCCTACATTTTTAAATGATTTTTTTTAATCTTGCCGAGGAATGTTTTTGATACAACCTTGAATATCGTCCTTAAGTGGAGGAGGATTGATAAACGTGGCCTGTTAACCTGAGTGTCTTAAGCCCTTGACCGCGATGGGAATAAGGGGCTGAAAATGACTGAAGGAATTGAAATATATAAAAATTTTTTATTCATGATTTTATTTAAAATAATTTTAAAGTAAATATGTTTTCTCTGTTGGTATATTTGACTTTTCCTCATAAGTTATTAATTCAAAAAATAGGAACTTGTAGAATTGCTAACTTAATACAAATATAATTCTTTTCTTTATAATTGAATATTCCTCATTTTACAAGAGTCGGAAGTACCGCTGAAATGGCTGTTGGTTGCGAGAGTGAACATAAATAAGAAGCGCATTGAGATATTTCAGCAATTACAATTAAATTGAGAGTGGGTGTTATAATCAAGAAGGGTTGTTCCTCAATGATGTTTCCAATAAAATACCCCTGTGTGCTCTTCTGGGCAACTATAAAATGTATCCCAATTCCCCATAAACATACATTAAAATATGGTAATTGCTGTTTCACTTAATGGTTTAATAGAAATTACATGTCGCATGCTGAATCATAATGAAAATTTCAACACTTTGTTATAATAAAATGTGTTTGTCATAAGACAAAGTTTAATTAAAATTTACCACCTTAAAGTTTTTGGTCGATTTTTTTTGCATCGTTTTGGGTGATTCTGAATTTTGATTTGATCACAAAAGTTTACGATTGGGAATTTTTGCCATTATGTATTTAGTCAAGTAGGAAGATATTGCTGAAAGGACATTAAGTATTCATATCACACTTCCCGATGGCATGGTTAATTACTTTTCTGGAAATGTTTTACTGTTGTAATCCAGACGTCATAAAGCAATAATGGCACAATGTTAATGATGAAGTGTTATTTACCTCATTCTGATTGGATGTGATTCACCTCATTGATTGTCTTCCACGTGCATCCACCACGAGATATACACCACTTTTATGTCTCCTCAGAATGTCCAGAATTGTCGGAATCAGTGGATGTCTTGTAATCCAAATGTGTGACAGTAACATGTGTTCCTGTCGTCAAGTGCATGCGTCTCAAATATTCCTGGCATCTTCTGGCAACCCCTGAAGAGAATGTTATTGAAACTATCCGATGTACTTCATAGCTGCTTCTGAAGTCAACCAAACGGCTTCAATTTAATATGTTCATGAATTGGGAGGACTGTCGGCTTCGATATATGTTTCTGGATGTCGTAAAATTTGCAAATTGACCATATGAGGATGTATACACAGTCAAAAACGGTAAGAAACCGTGACGAACAGATTAGTAACTGATTTGTGGAGCATTATTACTCCAGCATTTATATAACACTAAATGCAAAAAATATGGAGGTAAAACGACCGCAATTCGAATTTCAGTATATAAGACAAGATTCGTAAAATAAAATAAAAAACATAATTTAGAATAGAGTTAGGAAAAGAAAGAACAGCTCCGGATAATCGGAAATTTCGTGGAATTAGTGAATAATCTTATAAGTACAGTGCCCGCTTTCTAATCCGGATCGCCGTAATCCGGACAAGTTCACGACGGTTACATTTAAAATATTTTTGAGGTTATGTTTGAATGCGTGTTCGGCAATGAAAATGAACTATTCTGTGATGTTTTTATTTAATAAATGAAGTATAATAGAATAGACTTCTCCAATTATGTCTTTTTAATCTTCTTTGAAACTTTTATTCTAATTCTACAAAAAAAACCTTGTATTATATTTTCGAGACGTTGAACAAATTCAAAAAATCCATCTGGATTACGAAGTGGACATCTGTCATTTTGTCTCCCAATCATCCGGATTACAAAGCGGGCACTGTATTTTTTATCGACAGAGATTTTGGTAAACCATTGAGCCGATAGGGATTGGTGGAAGAAGGCCCGTCTTGACGAAAAATCCCAAGCTAATTAGTTGTCTTTATGAATCCAAGAAGTGCTATAATATAATTAGCCTTGAAGGTCATTATATTTCTAGTCTACACTGCGCGGAGTTATCGTTCGTGCAGTTATCCTAAAACGTATTAAAATGTCTTTGCAGTCGTCTGTTACCATTAAGATGAAGCCTTCTTCAGAAATTACTCGTGACGTAACACGTTTCGGAACGGACTTTAGGGGCTTTATTCCAGGGGGATACCGATGAGCAGTGGTCCAGAAGGTTTGTAGTATGCGTACTACAATACGAAAGCTACAATAGATTTCGAGATATTTCGAGAATTGAAATAGAGCCTTACATTATCTTTTTACAATTATTACATTTCGTTTGTAGGAGACGGTGGGGAAATTTCGTGCACTCATAAACTTTGATAATGTACGATTTTAAATTTACATTTTGAAATAGTCAATATAAAAAAAAAACCTAGCTGTAGTTTACAAACGGTGGGCAAATCAGTCTTGATACAAACTTTAGTTGTGTGAACAGTCAGCATTATATAATTGGATAGGAAATTTGACCGTTTTAGGAAGTAATATGACTCTCTAATGACCACCAAATGACTCATTTTCAAAATTTAATTCCTCGCTCTAAAACAATGTTTTTGTAATTGTTCGAAAACTGTTTTAGAGATTTCCCAGGCGGTCATTTCGTTATTATACGAAAATACCGTTAAATCATTCCTAATACCCTTTTTTTAAAGGTCAAATGTTTAAAAGGCTCTGGACAGTGCACTTCTCAACCGAATGGTACCGTTTGGACTCGTTGGGAAGATCTTGGAATTTCTGATAAATCTGAAGTGGTTCCAATCGGTTCAGAATCGGTTCATAACCGAAAACTAATTTTTATTCGAAAAATATTTTAAATCAGTTGAGAACCGGTAAACAGTGAATCATGAGAAACACTAATGAGATATAACACCTAAGTCAGGAGTTCAAGTATTCCGCAAAGCCTGGGACGCTTCGCCACCCCTTTTATTATTAAATGAAGTAAGTAACTTCAGGAAATACAGCTAGATAAGATAGACAGATTGATGGACAAGTTTAACGGAGAGTTAGGTATTTAAAATTAAATAAATAATAAGACTGAAATATGACAGACAGATAAATAGCGCTACATAGTGTAGCAAGATTACTACAGGTGTCACACCAAAACATACTGGAGCACCCTTCATTGGTTGTCTCGGGAAGTGAGTCCCCACCGCATTGCCCATTATAAGCGAGCCCCGAATCTGGCGTCCTCCTCACTTCACTGGTGAGGACCAACTGAGGAGCCGATTCGATTGTGCCTTCGGAATAACTCGTCTAGTACTCACACTCCATCTAGTGGAACTATAGCTATATCATAACTTCAGGTTAGCCGCCGTTATAGCATCCTTCAGAGTTACCACCCCAGCTGAACAGTGATTGGTACCGTTGGCTTAAAAGAGTCTCTATCAGGACGGGCTTTCTCCCTCCAATTGCTCTAGGCTCAACAGTCTTACTAACAGTAGACAGATTAACTGACAGAGATACGAAAAGATTGTGTTTTCTATTCTCCAGTATAATATTATTTGTGTACATTATGTTATTGCTCTTTAATTTCTTACAGTGTACTTGTATAGTAAGGCTGTTTTATCGTTTCCCAAGCAACCTAAAGAAAGTGCCAAATGCCTCTTGTGTAGAGGACACAACGGTGTAAATATTAAGCTATAAATTTTCATAAGTTTATTAATTTCAGACCGTCCAGTGTATAGACATTGAATTTAAGAAGGTATGCTATATTGAAGATGCATGAACTAAGTGTGAATTCGATCCACTCACGTTAATGCATAGACCCCATTGGCATTTTCGTTTCTGCAACACCATCCGACATGAGAGTAAATATTTTTATCGTTGTCAAGAATACAACTTTTACAGCACTTTTGATTGCACTAGTGTCACATACAATGCGACAATCAATATTTTAGCACTCTCTGTGTACGAAAAACTATAAACTCCCTGCAATATCTTAATCCAAGTCATTTTATATTGGAGCATGAACCCTTCGCAACAATTTTCTCTCAATGCAATTTTATGATCCATCCGGTTTCTTTTTGTTCCTTGGGTTCTTCTAGGTATTTCGAAGGAGGAGAAATAGAGTATTTCAAAGAAGAAAAAAAAAGGTTTTATTTTTTTAAGAAAATTATTCGCTTAAGTGCAGAGAACTTTAACGATTGTCTAAATAAATTACTGTGCGCTTTTTTGTCTCTTCCATCAATTAAAATAATTCCAGGGTGCAATTAAAAAGATGTAAAAATGCACAATAATTCCGCCTTTAGCCGCACCTCCACTGTTATGGTAAATTCTTGTCCCATTGACGCTTCTGGTATCTTTGGACGAGGATATGAAACTCATATTTTTACTATCGTAAAATTCACTGAAATACTCCTGAAGGCAACACATGGCTTTATCAAGAGATTTGGTGGAGGGATGCTTTTCATTCGTTGGGGACATTCGTTTAAAAATAAATGTATAAAATTAACCAAATGTGGAGCATCTTTCTGAAAATGTATTCGAGGTCATAAAAGTGAATTTTAATTTTCATTTTGGCCATAAAAGAACAACGGGTTAAGGGGTTGAGATGCTGCCGCAACCCCCCAAATGAGTTGAATATTTGAAACTGGGCTTCTACTTTTGCGTTTTTATCACAAAAAGCATAAGAAAAAGTCGTAAATATAACTCTTCATTTCATAAATAATTCTATCTCAAGTCTCCAGAGAGTCTTATCAGGGTTTACCGAAGACGATGATGAAAAAATACACAATATAAAACTCAATTTCGAGAAGAATAAAGGGAATATTTAAGAATGTGGCACGGGAACCAAATCAAAATTCACCCCATTCCTTGACTCTTTTTTTTCCATTTTCCTGGGATGTCAAAATAAGCCACTGAAGTGAGCAAAAGTGAATTTTTCAATTTTGCCAGGAAAAAAAAAATTCAAATGCACTTCTGCGTACTTTTTCGCAATTTTGTGGTACATTGAGTAAAGAGAGTGTGTTGGTTTGTTTGTGCAATATCGCGAGACACGCATATAAATTATTTTAATCGAAAAATCATACCGCATGTCAACATATGTGAACAGCAAATTTGATGTATGTCCCACTCGGTTGAAAGGGTGGTTGACTCGAAAATCCCCTCGTTTGGCCTAACAACATTTTCCACCCACAATCCCTTTCGGTGCCAGAGATAGACAGATTCCCCAAACCACCACGGGGAAGGTAGCTAACAGCAAATAAAATATACGTCCCACTTGAATGGGTTATGAGCGCGATTACTCAAATTCACAAAAAAAAGAGGGAGTCCAACCCTCTTCTCTCCATCCTAGATTCTGGCCAAATGGTGGTTAGAATTGTGGTTTCCCTTGTGTGGAAGAAAAGAAGATGAATATAAAATTCTGGAACATGTCACATTGAATTTTATCCGCGGGATTCAATTGATTCCCTGTTACAGCGGATTTTATATCCATGTCGCAACAGGAAGCCGCATTGTGAATTGGTGAAAGATGACACGCCAGAAGAATCAATCAAAAATTAAACTTCCGCATAATGCCGAATTCCATTGAGATATACTATTATGATTTCGACGATAAAACGTTTAGGATGAGTCGAGAATTGCTATAATGACAAACATTTATGGATGGATGCCTACTCACTACCAATCCTTAATTTCTTTCAGGATATTTCTTTATTCTTAGTTTAGATTTAGACATTAAAAAATCATAAAGAAATATTTTAGATATTATTGAAGAATTTCTTTTTACTTATATTCTTCTTAAAACCATGTCTTTTAAGTTACTTGACACTCGTTTTCGTTATATAGTATTAAGACTTGTAATATGGTTTCTTCAGACTTGTGTTGACCATTTCTTCAGTGGATAAGGGTCATTGAGGTTTTATCTTTTGTAGTCTAATAATTTAATTGAAAATTCGCAAAGTATACAGCTACGAACTGCCCCATCTGCTGCCCCAGTTTCCTAATCGTCTTAGTAAGCGCTAAATCCTTCCAAATGGTTAAACCCTTCATTGGTATTTGCATTGATATCATAGATGTTTCTCGGAGGGGCGCCGATTTTTCCTAAGAACGGTCCTAGTGTTAGTCTGTAAGTTACCCCTGCGGGAGGGGTATCGTAGAGAGGTTCAGTAGTGAGAGTTGCTTCATGTTGGATCGTCATAGGGAGTAGGTATATCATTAGGAGGAATTCTGAGTGTTCTGGATAAACCTCTGGCAGCCAAGGCGCTCATCAACACGATTAATTTAAAAGTTTCCGCCCTTACATATTCCCCGACATTTATTTTAACCCTGACATGGCCTTCAATTGGATAAATAGTTCGACATATATTATTATTATGTAATGTTTTGTTTGAGCTAAATTGCTTATACGTACGCTACATTTTTTTCAATACTAATTTTCTATTTAATTTTTTGTGGAGTTTATGAGAGTAGGAAGTAAGGGATGAATTAGGAAAAAAAATATTCGGAGATAAGTTTTTTTACAGGGTGGGGGCCACTGAAGACCGGAAGTCGATATCTCTTTCTGTTTGATCTCTAGTCCGGTAACACAAACTGATCACATTTACTGCTCCTTTTTGAGTTCGAGCAGTAAAATTGAGGCAAATATATGAATCGGAGATTGATTAGGGTAAGTGTGCCAAATTCCGGTCAGCTTGCAATTTCGACCACCTTTGTGTTCCTCGAATTTCCATGAACTTTTAGATTTTACGTACTCTAGGGATTATACAATGGAAAAGAATAACAAAAAATGTAGCTTCGACAAACGAGATGACGTGAAAAAGATATTGGAAGAATTCCCGAAGGGCGAGGAACTATGAGAATGAAGGTGGCCGAAATAGGGTACCAAAGCTATGTCTATATTTCTATTCATTTTAAAATGTATTAAGAATTATTTTAGAGTAAATAAAGACAGTAAACTCTTTACAAGGTTCCAAGCAACACTCATTCAGAAAAAAGAAAAAAATTGTATTTAATATATTACATTTCAAACTTGAGACTTTGACGCTTGCATGCAACTATGCCGAAATTTGGCACACTTACCCTAGTAAGAGCATAACGAAAATGTACAAAAAAATAATTATAAGGTACAATGGTTTATTTTGGAATCGGACCTAATTGGACTTTTGGGATTTCCTACTATTTACTATGGACAAAGAGACAAAGAAGACCACGAAGTAGTACCAGCCCCCTTGGTCTTAGTGGTTTATAATTTTTTCCACATCTGAAAGAGAGAGTGTAAATTTTAAAGTTCAAATTTAGATTCAATTCAGAATCACCATATTGTACCCTTATTGTTATTATTATGTTCTGGTTCTCAATGAGACGAGATTGTCTTAATAAATTTTATTTAATTGTACACTAAGCTGCAGCAAAAAATAGAGGTATGATCATGAAGTCAGTGGGATATTAACCCATTCGTACTCATCGATTAATATATTAATCAAAAAATAGACGATTTTCGATCATTTATTTCTGCGCAATTGATGTCCGAATTTCTGTCGGGAATGGATTTTTCGTTACTTTGGTCTTTAAATTACTTCGAAAAAATAGTCCGACAGCGATGGAAATACATTTTGTTGTTCTTTTCTCGCTTCGCGGAAAGTCATGCAAAATTTTTGCTCAAAATGATGAACAGAAAATACGACATCTCGTCGAATTTCTTAAAATTGACCTACATCCTCATTCCTGATTTGAATTCTGATTGCTAATTCGTGTTCTTAGATAGTTACTCTATCTAAATCAAAAGAGTTTGTAATTATTTAATGTACAGAATTTAAATTCAGTGACCGTTAAGACGCGTATTTGACAAGGGGTCCCCGCGCCCCCATTATAGATAATTCTTTTTCTTTTCAAAAGAATCATCTATTAATCTGTATGAAACTAATTCCAAAATATGAACAATCTATTTCAAGTATTTTTGGTACATTGACTGAATGGGTTAAGTGTAATGGTTAGTAAGACCATAGCTTATAGTAAATAAAGTGGTAATGAACTTGTTTTTAAGGAGCCGTGATTATTTTAGAAAATTAGAATATATCTTACTCAAACTAATCTTCACAAAAACATGGGAGTACTATAAAAATTTGGTTAAAAAATATTTAATTTTACATTTGTTTTATAATGGTTTTTTAGTACTATATTATTTATACATTTGTATAATTTAATAGTGTTACTTTTTGTTTACAATGTAACGTAGATGTAGGTGACTTTGGCCTCTGGGTGTGCCCCTGCTATTCGTAAGCCTTTCTTTAATTCTTGCACTGGTCAGGATGATTTTCATCGATCGGATCGGTGAAGACCATCCTTACGTGCAAGAATTAAAGAAAAGTTTACGAACAGAAGGAGGCAAAGTCACTACTTGAGCATATAGTCACCCCCATCTGCGATATTATAAGTCTAGAAAAATTACAATGTATCACATAAATTCATGCAATTTTGTGTTCTTTTAAACCCTTAAGTTATGACTCCTAAAATAACTGCAAATCCTTCAATCAATGAATTTGTGGTAGCTGACGACAAAGGGTAGTAAAAGTGGGTGTGATGATGATGGAATAGGCATTTATTGCAAGTCTCCATAACCACAGTGAATTGCATATAATATTTGTGTATGGGAATAATGATGTATTTTATTGGACAATCCGCACTCCGCAATGAACACAACTTGTGTTCCTGGAGGGTGTTGAGAATTCCTGGAGGGCTTGCAGAAATGGTCTCTCCAGTCAAATTGGACAAAAGCTGAAATGTATTTACTATGCTATTGCAATATTATCATGTGCATTTAACGTTTATTTATGCAATATAAACGCCAAAGTACTTTGGTTTGAGGTAAGTGATGCATCTGTGAATTGAGGAAAGCACCTTGAGGGATATATTCCACATAATACTCTAAACGACATACTTCCATTTAGAACATCTTTATGACGCTACACTAATTTATATACATAATAATGTCAATTTAAGTGACTTTGTCCATTTCGATTAAGTATGGCTTACGTGAGCTACGACACGATGTTGAACTTGTTTTTAGCGCATTTATCATGTAAATTTTTAGGCAAGTTTGTTCACACAACATTTCATTTATTTTGTATAAAATATTTTTGAACTTTTCACTTGTACTTCCTGTTTCAACTGGAGAGTTGTTTTTCAGGAATTTGAACATTTAGGAAAGCATTGTTAAGGTAATAAGTTGTCAATAAGTAATTTTATTTACAAATTTAATAAACGGACATTGGAAATAAATATTAAACTATAATAATACCTTAAATTTAAATAGCTGATAATTTTCAATTTTCTGTTTACAATATGATTTTTTATAGCTCTGTTTCAATCATTATTAAATGAGTAATTTAAGACCAATTGATTTAAATCAAAACAAAATAATGGAGGTACGAGACCGAGCATTCCGCCAAGTATTGTTACTTACTATTACTTTTAAATCCTTATTAGACCGGTATTCATTAAATCATAACAGAGAAGTGGGTCTGACTTAGATGCTTCAACATCTTCTTACAACCGTTTTGTTGAACGATTACTTTCAAAATTATGCCCTCCGGCTTTCATTTAGTTTAGAAGAAAGGTGGGATGATTGTGACATGCATGATGCTGAAGTATTCTACTCACTATCAATAGATAGGGGAGACTGGGGCAAAAAGTCTCAAAACGGATATTTTATTTTTTTTACGAGCTACTCGAGCGCTTCAAAAATTTCTAATTAGTGCAGTTTTATAGGAAATTTACCGCTCTACAACTTTGTGAAAGTAATTTTCCTCTATTTTGTAAGGAAATACGTTTATCGAGCCAATTTCTAAAAGGTAATTTTGTGACTATTCTCAAAATTGCTGGAAAAAATAGTACCAGACATGGGGTATTGTCATATTTTAATTCGCTTCATTACGGGCTTCCGTAAATTTGGAAAAATACCTAGAGGACATATTTTCATAGAAAATTTATTCATCTACACCTTTGTAAAACACCGTTTTCTCTGCGAGAAAAGTGAGAAAACGAGAAAAGCGCTTTTCAAGCTATTTTAGAAAAAAAACACACAAAAGACTGCAAATCGTTTGACCAATGCAAAAAAAAGCGGCGAGACATGATAATGACGCTTCTTTTCGCCGTGAGACATCAGAAATTGCTTCGCTTTTTTGTTACTTTTTGCTCTATACCTTTTGTTACTTTTTACCCCAAAGTGGCCATTTTTAATAAAAGGATTTCTGGAGAAAAGAACTTTTGTGAAATTCTAAAATAGATAGCGGATTCGTATTCAAAAAATCCGAATTATTTAGAAAATATTTTCCAGTGCATCAATTTTGGAAAATAAGTAGGTAATAATTGTTAGCTTCTGCAAGGAAAATATTTCAAAAATAGGGCTAAAAATTTTGATATATTTTATTTTCTAAATTCCTTGTTCGAATTCTAAGAAACTTACGACATTGAAGAAGGTCTATGGAGGCTATCTATCGAAAAAAATTTGAGTCGCTATCTTTTTTACCTTGGAAGATATTGAATTTTGAATTTTTCGATTTGTGACTTTTTGCCCCAGTCTCCCCTATTGATATCCTACGATTGAACTAAATGTTTAAAAAATATACTTAGTATATAAGGGATGTAAACCGAATAATTTAGATTGAACATAGTTTTTATACATTTTGGAAAATGACATGAAAAAAATTTAGAAGTATTCTACTTTACGAATTTCTGCTCTTAGCTATTGTCTCTATATGATTTTTAAGCCAAAAAATACAAACAATTTACTTTGGAAAGCTATTCATATTTTAAATATTTTGAGCTTTGTGAGTTTACCAACCAACATTACAATTAAATTTATGTAATTTGTAAATGAGACAAATTGCATTAATTACATGCACGCGTAATCATAATATTGCTCAAGCAAGAGTTACTGCAAATATTAGTATTACCGCCATTAAACCAAATATAATTAGGAGACTTGTCGTTTAATTATAGCAAATCGTAAACTAGTTTCTTTGTCAAAAATGTTCTCAGTACTTTCGGCATTGGAAGTGATTGATGCCACCTGGAGGAATAATAGACGAATAGTAATTTAAAATTTATCTGGCTGTGAAAGTATGTAATTCTATTTAGCATTGAAGTTGGGAGTTTTTTTTTTGGCGACTTGTTAATTAATGACATAGCATATTTTTAAATGTCCAACTCACTTAAGATGTTTATTATTTCTATAGAATTTCCTAATGTGAAAGGTTGAATAACATGTTCACGATGGATGGAGATGTGGATCTTACCAATGGGTTGTTCGATGAATTCAAATGATTTTCCGAAAAAAGCATTCTTCAAAAATAGATAGCAATTTCTAACATGATTTATGACCAATTGTATTAAGTCAGGACGATGTCTGAATAATTGTCCATTTATTTATATGCTCTACACTCTCTGCAAGAGAATTTGAATCTTTAATCCAGAGTTTACGTCAGAATAATCTGAATTGCTTGTTCTACAGGTGGGAGAGTTCTATCATTGGCAATACGGAGCAAGGTAAGATAAATACGAGTGTTTTTTATTAATCCATGAGTAGAGGGGATTGATATGGAAATTTTTTGGTACAAAAATAGATAGATAGTCGTTGTATTGATGAGGCCACTCTCTGAAGCACCCAGAACAACAAATATGTCCAGTGTGGGGAGTTTGTATTGTGTTTTACGTGCACAGAGAGCGAAAAACCAAAATCCCACCTTCTCCAGGTGAGCTGTGGAGTCTTTTTCGTGCACCTTCAGTCGATCGTGAGCACTCCGATTGATCGTTTGTCTTGAGGTTTCTCCTCTGTGATCACGAAAATTACACGCTATTGTGAAACTTACGAAATAATTCCTGTGAAAGTGAACATTGTGCGCGGGTGGAGTGTCTGAAGATGCAATTTCTATTATCTTCCCACCTGAAATAAATATTCACAAAAAAAACCAGTTACTTTTCCTCATATAGCGTTCAGTTTTCCACAAAAGACTGAAGATACTTGACCTATACAGTGTATTGTGTTGTGAAAATTTCTCAAGGACTGTGACTTATTCTTTACTTGTGTATTTGCCATCTATTCAACACTGTGAAGGTTCACTCTCAATTTTCTTCTTGCAACAACGACATTCAAAACACTCAGTTTAAGTGAATAAGATCTAGTTCTGAAATCTATCGAAACGGATCTATATTTGCTCAAGTTCTTCAATGCATTTGCGGTGGATTGTTGAGATATTTTAGTGTGATTGAGACTGGTTTTTGCATAAAGAACGATATGGAAGCTGCTTGGAGATTTCGAATAATGCTGCTAATGGCATTTGCTGTGATTCTTTTTGGAGATTTTCTAGGATATGGTAGTGTCAAAAGTGATCGAGCCCCCACTAGAAATCCATCCAATCTCAGGGATGACGATGCAGATTTACACATTGTTGATGGTAAGGAACAAATTTTAAAAAAGTAAATTTAATTTCTTTTTTATATAATAAAAAATTTAGAAAGAGATATAAAGATAATAAAGATATGAAGATTAAGAAAACAATGTAGTGGAGTCGGAGAACATAAATCTTAGTTTTATATTTCTAAATCGATCTTTAAGGTAAGTGTGCCAAATTTCGGCGTAGTTGCATGCAAGCGTCAAAGTCTCAAGTTTGAAATGTAATATTTTAAATACAAATTGATTTTTTTATTCTTTCTTTTGTAAGAGTGTTGCTTGGAACCTTTTAAATAGTTTACCGTCTTTATTTACTCTAAAATCATTCTTAATACATTTTAAAATGAATAAAAATGTAGACATAGCTTTGGTACCCTATTTCGGCCACCTTCATTCTCATACCCTTCGGGAATTCTTCCAATATCTTTTTCACGTCATCTCGTTTGTCGAAGCTACATTTTTTGTTATTCTTTTCTATTGTATAATCTCTAGAGTACGTAAAATCTAAAAGTTCATGGAAATTCTAGGAACAAAAAGGTAGCCGAAATTGCAAGCTGGTCGGAATTTGGCACACATACCCTAATCAATCTCCGATTCATATATTTGCCTCAATTTTACTGCTCGAACTCAAAAAGGAGCAGTAAATGTGATCAGTTTATGTTACCGGACTAGAGATCAAACAGAAAGAGATATCGACTTCCGGTCTTCAGTGGCCCCCACCCTGTAAAAAAAACTTGTCTCCGAATATTTTTTTTCCTGATTCATCCCTTACTTCCCACTCTCATAAACTCCACAAAAAATTAATAGTTTTCTCAAAATAGCTCTAACGAAGTCTAAGTTATATCAGTAGTAGGATCATTTTCTCTATCGGTTTTGTTGAATTTGGATTTTTAGAAAGCTCTTGAAATTTTGAACCCGACAGGATGTGGCTCAACCAGGAGTGAAACGCTAAACTATTCGTAAATTATATTTTTTTTGAAATTTCTTATTTTGGAAAAGTTTATATATTTTTTCATCTCTAAAATTTTCTAAAGAAAAGCCTAATTTTGAAGAATCTTGCATCTTCAGAACAAATCGGATTATATCATGAAGTTTAATTTATTATGATGTAAAATTTTAACTATTTGTTTCAATTGCACTTTTGTTCAAATTTCTCTTAGAAAGTTTAATATCTTCCTTTTTTTTTTACTATTTCACAGTTTTAAAAAATTTTGTAAATATTAATAAATTAATTATAAATAAATTAATTATTATTCTAAATAAATTGTGTTACACAATGTTTGTCAAGTAGTATTGTAACTAAAATTTAATTTACGAGTACAAAGCAGTTTCAAAATCTTTAAATTTTCAAAATCAATTTGAAGATATAGGGGGAAGTAGGGCAATTTTAAATTGGGGCACTTATGAGATAGGGCTATATTATATCG
This sequence comes from Phlebotomus papatasi, assembly GCF_024763615.1. Taxonomy (NCBI): domain Eukaryota; kingdom Metazoa; phylum Arthropoda; class Insecta; order Diptera; family Psychodidae; genus Phlebotomus; species Phlebotomus papatasi. The sequence continues at coordinate 85,295,747 of NC_077222.1, forward strand.
TTGTAAGGTACAGTTCCATTTAGGTTTAGGAGAAAAATGTTCTGTTTCAAAAGTGCCCCAAACTCAAAGGTACCCCACTTCCCCCTACTTCATTTGAGATACCTTCACAAACTTCTCCAACTTCGATTGATACAAATTTTGTTTTTGGAATAACATGAATAAAATCTATGTATCACAAAGTCTTTCAGGTGTTAAAGCTTCTTTTATTTAGATAGGAATGTAGCTTGGTTTCACATTTTTAATTAAATTACTTTAATATGTAAATAATTATGTTTTATTTCAAGGTTTCACAAAATATTGACTTTAGTTCTTTAACCGGTATCAAGATCAAAATCAAGAAATTTTCAATACATTTGTATTCAGAAAGTCAGACAAATAATTTATAATTTTGGAATTCAGATATTCAATCGAAAGCCTCGGAAACTTAAAAAATTTAAATCTTGGAATGTTTTATCAATGCTTAAGATAATATTTATTTCTGCTTCTTCTGTTTGTTTTTAACACTTTTATAAACAGTCTTAAACCATTCTAAAAATTGTATAATTTAGAAATAACATTTGTAAGTGTTGGTTAACTTCTGAAAAATGTTTTCTATGAGTGTAAAGTGTAAATTTCAGTTCCCACAAATTTTTTTTCAGGAAAATTACCTTTCATGTCTGATTAGTGCAATTTTTCTCAATATCTCAATATACCAATTAATAAATTTCTCAGATTTCAGTCAATGAAAAATTCTTGTGAAACTGTTCATTGTTTTAATTGCCTCAATCCTAGAGTCTGCAATTGTATTCATTAATCCCATCGTGATTTTTTTTCGTGAAGCTTCACAAACACAATTTAATAATACCGTCTGAGAGTTGGAGAATGATAAAATTTCAATGTCGGACAGTTTTAGTATAAATTCCGTGTTTATTGTCCCATACTTTACACGTCACCATAGACTCGTCCCAGTCGCTGTTGCTAAATAGCGACAGAGAATAGCGATTTGTCCGATATATAGTTTATTGATATGGTATTTTTTTTAGAATAATTTACGAAGTGGTAAAAGCCAAGGTTAGATATCAGTCATTGGCAATTTTACCTCAGATTTCTTTTTCTATTTTTACGCACCTTGCACCAAGTGCAATGATTTTTTCAAGTTAATTGCACTTTTCGTTTCACGATACTTTGCATTGGATTAAATGTGGTGCGGTGTACATGGATGAGATTGATGTGTGGGGCCGAGAGTGACCTCCGTGAATGTCAGTTACCTCGGCTGGAAGTGAATCTGAGAGAGACTGGTTTTTCATCTGCATCAATTCACTCACCATAGTCACTTCCTTCGAGTTCTTGAGTGGTTTCTCATGACATTGTTTTGCTGTGTCTTCCGTTGCAGGAACAGCTCTCAACATCCTGGAAAGCTCCCCTGAGACCCATACAGCTGCCACGTATCAGATCTCAAAGAGGAAACTGACTCAAACCCTCAGAGAATCCTGTTTGCCCAAGATGCTGTGTGAGATGGCAGCAAGGCCCAGTTACAATTTGAGCGACAGGGAGCGTGATCTCCTGACTCTGATAAAGTAAGAAATGCTCTTGATGGGGTATTCACTCATGCCAAAGAAAATGCCATGGAAGTGTTATTTATGACACTTGTCTTTAGTGCACAATAACATAATCACTTTCACTATTCTCCACGTCGAATGATCACATAATACGCGAGTGTTTTGTGTAATATAAAAGCGAGATTACGTCTCTATGTACCTTCGGAAGTATACATTATGTGAATTATTTTCATCAACAACTTCGTGGTGACTTTCTTTGGCCAGTGCCGAACTTAACTACCAAATATTTTGGCTATTATTTATAAAAGCGTAAGGTTTTTGAAAATGCCCTTAAGCAGTTCTTATTTACATACATAAAATGATCAAGTTATGTTTGTCGTTTAACCGTATTTAATCACTGTTTTCACGATGCATTCCTAAATTTTATATAGAAAAATATACTTTTGACAAACTTTTAGTAAACAGTATCACGAACCAATTTATAAATTTGGTAATTTTAAAGCTCTTTCAATTCTAGGCTAGACTTGAAAGTCTCAGCATTCAAAAAATAAGCCACACCCTAAATTAAAATGTATGGAACTTTCAGAATCCCAGAACTTTCAGAAACCTCTTGAAAAAGGTTATAAAGATGAATTGGAAAGCATCTGAACTTAACGAAAACATTGAATTTGTAAACTCGAACCCTTTTGATAGCTTTAAATAGTCAGATATTATTTTCTTACGAATTACCACCAGTGACCCACCGGCCATAAAAAGTTTAATGCGATCAAAATTCGTTGCTAAGTCATCATCATTTTCAAAATGCAAACCACTTTATACCGCTTAACCCTATTGGGATTGCGGGCCTAACGGCGTTATCACACTTGCACATTAAAATTTTAATGTGATTCACATTAATTTTCACTTGTGAGCGTCCAAATATGTTATTTGTGTCTTGGAGTCATTTAATATTTGGGGTTTTTCTATTTATTGATAAAGAAGTGGACTTGGCCTCCAAAAATAAGTTTAAATTTACCTAAAGCATAAATATTTTCACATTAAAATATTAAAGAGAAAATCGCATTAATTTTTCGCATTAATGCTACACCCAGCGAAATTTAATTAAGAAGTTTGCATAAAGTGGGTGGTGTGGGTCGTGTGTAGATCCGATCAGCCTAAAATTTTTTTGTACAATATAGGTCTATATAACAACTTTTTCTATGGTAGTAAGCCGCGCTCACTACCATTCGTGCGTGCACGAGAACCATTTTTTAAAAAATTTGGTCAAAACCGGCGCGAAAATTAATTATGTTGGTCATTAATTTTTTAATAAAAACCTAAAAAAATTAAAAATATATTATTTTTATATTCTATGCGGTCGTTTTAATTCAAAATAACACACTAGAAGCTTATTTGTAATCCTGACATATAGTTTTTGAAGCGGCCCTGCAGTAATTACCTTCCACACCCATTTTATGGCAGTTTCAGCGCTAAAGTCAAACTGTACTGACAGCAGCTCTCAAAAAATTACCTAGATAGTATCACATACAAGTTTTTATAATGGATTTAACCCCGAAAAGAGCGCTGATTAGTCAAGAACCTTTAATTCCTTTTCAAAAAACCATTGTAAAACTCGTTGTTTTCTTGAAAGATCACATTTTTAAGGGGCTAGGTCTGAATAAATGGGATCAGTAGGATCACAAATCAAAGGTCTTAACACCAAGAAGCATTTACATCAAATTTTGGCTACATTTAATAACTTTAAGTGTGGAAAACCACCGGAGAAACCTATCTTAAAAAACATCAAAAAATTGTTCGGTGTACATTGTCTGAAAGGAACACTTAAATGAGTTTGGAGTGTAAGGACGTTACTTTTTCGGAAGAAGAAAGGTTTATTCTATATGGTATTGATGAACTAATAAAATATTTACAGTATAAGTGGCAGAAAAGTCACTTATTGATGATTAGAAATTTTGGCGATGAAAGTATCATGATAGAGGCGTCCTTTTTGTACTACAGAAAGATACCCAAAATCTGGATTTCCGGTAAAAAGTTAGCAGAGATCTATAAGAATCTTTTAAAGATCATACTGACCTCGGTGATTCAGAGCTAGACCCTTCAAAATGTGATCTTTTAAGAAAACAAAACTTTTAATAACGTTTTTATATAAGAAGGAATTAAAGATTCTTGACTAATCAGCGCTCTTTTCGGGTTTAAATCCATTATAAAAACCTGTAAGTGATACTATCCAGTAAAATTTTTAAGAGCTGCTATCAATACAATCCGACTTTAGCGCTGAAACTGCCATAAAATGGGTGTGGAAGGTAATTACTGCAGGGCCGCTTCAAAAACTATATGTCAGCATTACAAATCGCTTCTAGTCTGTTATTTTGAATTAAAACAACCGCATAGAATATAAAAATAATACATTTTTAAATTTTTATTAGGTTTTTATCAAAAAATTAATGACCAACATAATTAATTTTCCCGCCGGTTTTGACCAAATTTGTATAAAATGATTCTCGTGCACGCACGAATGGTAGTGAGCGCGGCTCACTACCATAGAAAAAGTTGTTATATAGACCTATATTGTACAAAAAAATTTTAGGCTGATCGGATCTACACACAACCCACACCACCCAATTTATGCAAACTTCTTAATTAAATTTCGCTGGGTGTATAAATCACTTTCTACATCAGTCTACCTTTTTATCAACAAATAGATCAAATTTTGAATATAAAATGATTCAAACACACAAATTACACATTTGGACTCTCAACAGCGACAATTAATGTGAATCATATTAAAATTTTAATGTGCAAGTGTGATAACACAGTAAGACATTCAGATTAACATCCACGCCTGTAGATCCTCCGTCACTTTAGTAAGATGTTCGTGTTCGATCCCAAGGCTCTCCTAGACAAAATCCTGAATTTGATTCAGGCACCTTGTCCTAGGTCTACCTCGAGATCGAGGCCCTTTACAATGGCTTACATAGCTTTTGGTTGCTAATTAATTATTTATATTAGGAAGTTATTAAGTGCTGTGAATTAGGAAAAGAATCGTTCTAATTAAGATTAAACGTTTCGCTAAGTTTTTTTTCCATCTTGTCATTTATTTTATAGTCATTTATTTACCGATTAAAGCACACATGATTTCACGCTTTCCTTAAAATTACTCAGGAGTTATACAATTAAATTTTGTGGTACAAGTAAATTACCGGTTCGTAATTGTTTCAAAGTTATGGAGGAAATATACTTTTATTCCCGAGTTCGAGCTTTCTGCAGTTTTTTTTTACTAAATGAGCGTGCTTTTGAGTTGGTTTCACGGGCTATTAAACCGGTTATGAATCTATATAATAGGATTTGTTAAAAAAAACAATTCTACTACTTTTATGAATTTTTATGGGAAACTTGTAAAAAATTTTTGGTAATAAAATGACTCATCACAAAAAGGACTTCAAGAAATATTCGAACTCGTAAGCATGTGACTTTTATTTACATGGCTTGGACTTTTAAAAAAATTTATAACTTTGAAAAGCCGTAATTAGTTTGGTCTCTAGAGATCACGAGTTTAAGTTACGATCACTTGCCATAATTTTATCAAGTAATTTTTAAAATTTTAAATAATTTCACTTTAAATAGGACATTAAAAGGGGTGTGGTCTACTTCTCTTTTATTATTTTTTCATTTTATTAAGCATGACCTTATAAATTAATTAAAAATTGAATTTATGTAAGTTTTGTAACTTTACAGTGTCATTGATGTGTTCGTATTAAATATTGAAAAAGCCGAAAAAGCAGAGTAGACTTTAGTTGCACATAATTTTTAAGAGGGTGTGGTTTATATTTATTTATAGGTGGAGCTTATTTCGTAATTTCCCCTATCAATGTATAGGCAGAAACATTAATTTTTTTTAAAGGGCAATTTTTGACGAAAATTGCTTCTAGTTTGTAGAGACGTCATAAGTCAAATGCTTTTAGAACAAAATGTATAATTAAAAGAAGCATTGTGATATAAAGAAATTATTTTACCATAATTTTTAGACAAAATGCTTTTTTGTTGCAGATCAACAACACTCACCCTGGCCATGGCCGTAGCCCCAACTCGATGGCATTTTGCTGCTCATATGGGCCAACTTCTGAGATCTGGAGATTCTCTCTCGGGCACCATTGGGTGCTCTCAACTCTGGCCACAGTGTCCATTTAGTTCGCAGAAACTGATGCAATTGAGCTCAAAAGTGTCACTCAAATAGATGCCAATATCGAATTAATTTTACGAAACTCTTGTGATCTTGTATGAATAATGAATGATCTAGTCTTATGAGGAAACTTTCATTCATGCAAATTTGTTGATATATTTTGACGATATTTTTGTTACTTTTAGAAGTGGATTTAACTTAGGATGTAATATTTTGTAATGGATACTTTTGTTACACAATAAGACGGCTCAATAAATTGTGTTATTGTACTTTATTCGCCAGAAATCTTCATGTAGTGAAATTATTTCAGAAAAGGGCTAAAGCACAACTGGTTTTCAGCGCTATTTTTAAAGCCTCGGGTGCAACAAAAGAAAGAACTTGGTCTTTTTGGTCAATTTTCACGCAATTGCATAATTGCAATTATTGATTGAGTCACTGTTGTCCAACGTAAATACCAAAGCTGAATGACTGAATTAAATTATGAATTGCAAGATGCCATAAAGGTGCAAAAAGCATTTCTCAATGATTGATTGCTGGAGAAAAGCTCCTCTTTTGGCTGGCATATTAATTTATTTTCACTTCAGCTGAATAGAGGACTTCAATAAGACTTTGTAACATTTGTATTGTGATTGGATATGACATTTGAGGAAGCATCACTTAATTGCAAATTTATCTTTGAAATAGTAATTTATTTTTGAAATATTGCAATTAGGCATAATGTCAGACTTTGAGTTTATTATTGAATTGGAATGGAATTTTTATTTACCTATTGGGACAGTAATTGGAGAATTATTTATTTAGCCCTCTATCAGGTAAGACCGGTAAGACTATTTCAAGACGGTCTTCATAAAAATCACATTTACAGCGACAATAATGGTTTTATTTATTTAAAAGTCCTATAGTGTCCTCGGTAATAGTCTTTCAGACATCTCTTGAAAGTTTGAACTCATTTTGACTCTTCGTTTAGTTGCTATCCCCAGTTTCATGTGACAGGTCAAAGAAAAAGCAGCAAAAAATATTTATGCAAAAAAACTCATTTGCAATTTCCATAATAATACCGATTTAAAGTTATCTGATTAAAATAAATTCATTTTTTACAGAAAGATATGTCGTTCTACTTTGTGTATTTTATTTTAAAAAAATTGAAAAAAGTAAAAATGTCAATTTTAGAAGCAAAAAGTGTTTCAAATTTTTATTTAATATTTTCTCACCCAGCGCCTAAATTAAAATAGATAATAAAGAATGGATGGTACTTTCCACTTTATTGGGTCATAATTATCATAGAAACACTTTCTTACAATTTTTTTCGCGTATTAAAGAAAACACTGTTAGAGGTTAAGGAGAAGATATGTAAGAAACTTAGCAGTTAGGGAAGTACTTTATGAAGTATTTTACCCATTTTACAAAATAAGCAGTGAAAAACAAAATTCGATCAGCAAGGAAAAAATCAAATTTTAAAAGTGTTCTATTTGGATCTTTATGGCGTCCACGTATTTTTCTTCAAATCAGGAAGATTTCATGAAATCGCAATTCTTACTTTAAACATCACAACAAATTCATTTTAGCTCAATAGAATTTGGAGTGCGAAAAAATTAGACAGACATATGCAAAACGTGTTAGAGAAAGAAGAAGATGTGAATTTTGATTTCATAAATTTTTTTTGATCTAAAAGGTGTGCCAGAGCCATTAAACCTCCAAAACACTTTTTAAATCGGTAAAATTTAATGAAATCAAAATTCACATCCCTTACATTCTCAAACGTTTTGTATATAACCATCTCACTCTTTTGTACTCAAAATTCGATTGAACTAAATTTAATTTGATGTGATGTTTAAAATAAGAAGAAGAGTTCGAGAATGTTGGATAGGCATATACAGAACATTTGAGAATGTAAGGGTTGCTAATTTGGATTACATTGATGGGAATCGTCCTGATTTAAAAGGCGTGCGAGAGCCATTATAATGCAGTAAAAATTACATTGAATTTTTTTTTAAAGATTTTTATTTTTTCTGCAACTATATTAAAAAAAAATTATACGGTAAAGTGATGCAAGTTGGACAATGGTACAATTTGGACAGGGCTTTTTGTCTTGATAAATTTAGTACTTCATTTTTATTTGTATATTTTTAATGCTTTAGTTTTATAATTTGGTTCCATGTGCTTAAAAACAAATTTTGTACTGTATTTATGAAGAAAAAAGCCAAGTCCAACTTGTACCGGCGAATTTTCCAACTTGTAACACTAATTCCAAATTATATCACTTTATTCTACATAAATAAGACATTTTTTCTTTAAGTTTACTGACAGAATTTAATGTTTTTACTACTTAAATTATTTCTCATTGCTCATTTATTTTTTGAGTATTTGTGGTAAGTAACATTGAATTTCAAATTCTAAATCATAAATTTTTGAATAATTTTCAAAGAAAATATCAAGAGGTGAACCATCTTTACATCTCAAGTATGACCTCATATTAACAATTAATAATTTATTTATCGTAAAACATAGGAATTTTTTAATATTCACTTTTTATTTTTTATCGAATGGAGCCTTATCCTTGATATGGTTTTTGGACACAAAGTTATAGGAAGTCAACGTGAAAATAAATCAAAAGATATCACGGAGAAAAGGTTTGTTTGTACTTTACTTAAAAAGCTTCGAAGGTAAATTGTCTCATTACTCTTTCATTGTAATTTAATTACAAGATAGCCTTATACCTTTATTTCAGCATTTCAAGTTCAAGAGATTATTAAAGAAGTGTGTAACTTTTTTTCTATTAGTCAACTTTTAATAAACATCAAAATAAGAGGATATTTTTGAATTTATTTGAAATAAAGGATGATTACAGACATTATTAGACCCAAAAAGTCATAAAATACGCGTAGCGAGAAATATTAAATTTGGATTATAAAAATAAATCGCTAGAAGAAATTAGCTGTAAAAACACTTAAAGCAAGTGGCAACAAATTTCCTTCTTATAAAGAATCGTTTGAGAAGAGATTTGCCCAAGGGCTTAAATATAAGCTTTATAAGTAATTAGAGTAGCTCGAGTTCCTGATTCCCCAAAAAAAATATATGGGTTCCCCGTGAGTTGCCTAAGAAATGTATTAGTTCCTCGGGTTCACTAAAAAAAGCATATGCGTTTCCCGTGTGTTCCCTGAAAAATACATGGGTTCTCCGAGTTCCCCGAGAGTTCCCTGATAATGCATATTTTTCCGGGTTCCCCAGGTTCTTTGAGCGTGTCCTGAAACATATATGGGTTCCATGGTAGTTCCCTGAAAAATGTATGGCTCCCGAGGTTCCCTAAGTTTCCCGAGTTCCCTGTGGGTTCCCTAGCCAGATTGGTTCGAGTTTCCCGAAATTAGTTACAACTTGGATTTTTCACACAAAGGAAAAGATTTTATAAGGTATTTTAGAATACATATCGGAATCCAAATTTAGCGAATTTTACCTTAACTCTTTCCGGACCACAACATATCCAGCGAACGAATTTCAGTAAAACTCACTTTATTGTAAGTCTTACTGGTCAAATATGATACTTTTGTAGAGAAAGAATTTTCTCCGCCTCTGGGAAATTGGAAAACTCATGGGAACTCTAGTCCCCTAAAGAACGCAAAGGATACAAACTTGGGCAAACTTCAATTTTCCAAAATCCAATAATATCAATTTTGTGAATTATTTTTGCATGTCAAATGACTCCTTAAGGAAAAATTATTTTTCAAATTTATGTAATCTGTAATTGTTAGTTATCATACTTATTGACCCCGAGAGATTTTTCCTTATTCGGGTCTAGAAATATCAAAAAAGTCACAATATCTGAAAGGAAGCAGAAAATCGAAAATTCACGATTTTTGAACAAGAATATCTTAGCTCAGGAGTTAATTAGGATCCTGCAAAAAATATCCTAGATTTGGACATCCTTATAGTTTGTAATCATCCACAAGAATCGGATTTTTATCGATTCTAAATAGTCCAAAAAATTCTTTTTTTCCATGGGTACCCAGAGTCCCAAAGGAGACGAAAGAGTTAAAAGCAAAAAAAGCTTTTCTCAGTAATTTTTTTTATATCACGAAAAAATTCAATGTATTATCCACTTTTCTAAACTCGAGACATTTAATTCTGACCAACTTCTTATTGTAGTTTAAAAGGAATTATTTTTTAACCACAATATGATAAAGTGGAAAAGTGATAATAACATATATAAAATTACTAAAATCTTTTACAAGGAGTTCGTCTTTCATCTGATTGAAAACAGAAGACAATTTTTTGGTAATTTTATTATTCATTTTTTTCCAGCATAGTCAATGCCAAATTGTGCCATTTAATTGTTCCAATTGTTCCATTCATTTTGATATTTTAATTAAAGTGTGAAAAACATCATTTGATCACATTCCTTTTTTCAAATATAGTCTGATGATAATTTTATTTATTTAAGTGTAAAATTTTGAAGATTTGGAAGGTCTTTTGTAGCGATGTGATTTTGTAGCTTTCGAGGCTGGTCAATAAATTAGATATTGAGTTACAACAAGGGTTAATTGTTCAAAATCAAAACATATTTATGATATTTCTTTTTGCGATGAAAAGTTATGATGATCAATCTCACGATCGTATAACAGTTTTATAAGTCCAGCCACAATTCTGCCTAATTTCAGGCTAAAACCTTTTTTAAACTTGACTGTTAAATAGATTGAACAAGAGCGATAAAAATGCACGTTTTCTCTTTCAACGCAAAAATTGTGTCATTGAGCAGTCTTGCTCAAAGATCTCATTGAAAGTGATAAAAGCCATATATATTTTATTGTTTCTGAAGAAATTTCCGTAAATCACAAAGTGGCGCTTTCTTCGGTTAAAAGAGATGAAAGATGAGTGAAATTAGTAGAAACTGTGAAATTTTTGTATTTTGTTGGCACATTAATAAATTATAAAACAACAATCATAATAAATCCAGGTGCTATTTTAATTATAAAAGAGTGATTTAGAGGCAGTAAATGGAGTTGATTTCACGTTTTCTTCCGACCACATTAGTTTTTCTCTTTTGATATTCTCTGCGATGGAAGGTTGTTCTGCGGGAGTTGCATAACCGAAAGTGACTTCAATTACTTCATCTTGCAGTGGTATTGTGTGCAATGGCTTGGATGATTTTCTGTCTGGGGATTCACCTGGGCGAGATGTTGGGCGAAAGTGGAGGGAGTTCTTGTCCATTGCATGTGTGCCTCGTTACTTACTGCTAATATTTGTAAAACATTACGTTGCATGCTTGACTGGTGTTCCACTCTCTACCACGTGGGGATTCCTCCTTGTCGTCGGTCAATTTTCATAGGCTGTCTGTAAAAAAAAGCATTTAAAAAATCATTGGACTCTGGTTGTAAATCAAAACAGATTTTCCAGTACTATGATTTTAACCTTCCTAGATCGCATGCATTTTGTTCCTGTTGGCTCAGGAAAATAAGCATGCAAACATTTTCGCTTCCTGGCAGAAAGAAATGCACTTTTTCCCCTTAACATTAAACCTGAGAGATAATCGACGGAATTATTCATTAAACCGTGAAAATACTTAGCTTAATCGATACATAAACAACTCGCGTTTACATCTGCTTATGATACGTGCAATTTGAGGAAATATCACTCGTCTCTTTGGCTGCATCAGGAAGTTTTCACTTTCCTTTGCAGCATCTTGTTGCTGCATGATGTTGCTGCAAGCCACGGAAATCCATTTGATCTACATTCAATCATTTTCTTTGACCCAACGTGGAATACATAATCGGCATTCCTCCAAGATGCACTCATACAAGACTGGATACCTAGAAGAATAACCCTGTATCATGAATTCCAACGACAAACAACACATAACTATCTTTGAGTGACGACGTAACAGTTACCAAAAGGCCTCGTCCAATGCACGTCGCGTTAACTTTCACTTGCTGTATGCTCCAAAACTTCACCATATGGAAGAAGTTTGTAGAGCAGAGTATGGAGGCTTCGCAGACTGCTCAAACAATTTGGAGTTTAAATTCAGAATTGATCAGTAGCTTTTTCAAATAGTATATAGGTATTAAACTAAATGTTAAATATATTTTGTTAACTTTATCTTTGCTTTATTTTAATTTGATCCTTAAAGAATAATTAGTTATTGCACTCAATTTTCCGATAAATTTTTAATTTTTCAAATCGTCATTTAAAAGCTAATTGGTATTCACTACTACTTCAAGATCTTAAATTTTAAATTATCATTCTGTTTCAAAATTGAAATTCACAAAGTTCTTAATAGAAATTTCAGTTGTCTGTAATTTTATTAAGGTATTTTATTAACTGGTTAAATCAGTGCAATGGGTGGAGCTGTTTTGGGGTCTAAAGTTTTCTTTAAAGATTCATTTGCTAAATGTTTATGTACTATAATCAATCTTTGTAATGCAGAATAATTCACGTAGGGGGAAATAGGGCACCTTTGAATCGGGGCATCTTTAAAATTGGGCTTTTTTCTTCCTCTTTTAAATGAAACTAATTTAAATGATTCATTTTCAGATCTAAGTTACATCTTGGTGAACCTAGCTTTGCGGAATGCTCGATCTCATGAGATAGAGCTCTCCGTGAATTAGTTTTTCGCATGATCTTCTGGTGCTTACTGGTCTACTAGAGATCAAAAAATCGGTATTTAACTGATTCATTCCCGATGAAGACCGATGCACCCGTATTCGAAATTTCAATACATTTCCAAAAAATCCAATTTAACCAAATCGGTTGAAAAATCGGCCTGGTTGATCTTTGACAAAATGGGGAATTTTCCGGTCATAGATATGTTTGGATAAAATGTTCGCCTGGACTACATCTAAAACATATTCGAAAATTATTGAAAAGGTTTCGGCTTCGGCCAATTTTGAGAAAAACCGAAAAAACATGGTTTTTGAGGGGATTGAGGGATATAGGGAAAACTGGAAAAAGACCGTTCGAAATCATGTCCACTTATGGGGGGTCATCGAAGACCGAAAGTCGATATCTCTTACCGTCTGGTCTCTAGCTCGGGAACAAACTTAAGGCCAAGAAAAAAATTGAAAATTATTCAAAAATCGGTACTAAATCGGTTCATTACCGATGAAGACTGATGCAGCCGGCTCGTTTGAAAAATGGACACTCCAAAGTAGTTGAACTTTGACCTTAAATAATTCAAAATGGGTATATATATGGGCAGGGGGGTGACATTAGCTCTGAAAAATGCGACCAGTTTTAATGTAATTTTTTCCCTGTTTTCGTACACATTTCACGAGATATCTCCAAAACTACGTAGGTTGCCAATTTAGGGTTTTCAGTAGCCTCTTCGTTATTAAATTGGCTTTTTATTTTGTATTAGTATTTTTTGCTAATTCATCCTACAATGACAGAAAACAGCTAATAAACTCAAAGGTTTTCTCGGCTCATTAGAAACATATGGGAAACATAGGAAATGTCATGGGACATGGACATGGGACATGGGACATGTCATGGGACATAGGAAATGTCATGGACCTGTAAATGGGTATATGGGCTTAAATAATTCCAGTCATGGGTGTATTTGGACGAAATGTTCGCCTGACGAGAGACGCCAATAAATTCCCATCAGTTTTCCACTAACTAAGCCGTTTCTTGGCTTAAGCCGAGAGACGAATTAATTGGTAACTGATTGAAATGTAATTATTTTGATTATAATTATGTTAAGCGGTCTCTCAGCTTAAGTTGTAAGTATGTCTAGGGCATAAGATAGTTCAGACTTTCCCAGGATATAAGCTTAAAAATAAAAGCTATGTAGCAGTCTGATAACCCAAAAGATACATATACGATGACTTCGTCAATGGATTGCAATATAAAATTTCCAGTAACCACCTAAACGACGAGCCATGCAAGAAGTGTTGTGGCTTACAATGAGGTGCTGGTAGAGACCAACTTCAGTCACTCAGTAAGTTGCCAATGATCCACAAGACAAGTGTGTTTCCGCCAGTACCAAAGCTCAGTGTCTGTCTATCGACTGATGCGATTAACTATTGATCTATCGCTCTGTTAATTGGGAACATTTTTCTCTTGGTGAGACACAGTGCTAAAGAAAGTTTGACTGAGAAAAAACAAGACCCACGAAAGTTGATCCAAAGAGTGCAATCTACGTGACAAATATCATTATACCAGATAGTGCTTTCATTTCTTTTTCCCATACAATTGTTGAACTTAAATGTTTAACCATTATTTTCAAGTGTGACAGTGCAAATAAATAAATAATCTTTAAGATGAATTTCCACAAGATATTGTCGTCATGTGCAGTGTTACTGTTTGTGATCATTATGGCGATGGATTTACCTGATACTGCAGTGGCACAGGCAGAACAACCCCTATTTGAACTACCCGTCCAACTGGTCGGCTTTCCTGTTATCATAATGGCTGTTCGCCTTACGAATTTCGTAAAGAAACTTGCATATTCCCTCAATCCACGTAAGTCTAATTTGAGCTTATTGTACGCGAATTGCCAAATTTTTACAAAATTATTTAACTTGACCCTGGAATTATTTCTCCATAATCTTACGACACGAGATGAACCTTCACTTCTTCAAAGTAGTTCCAACGAGTTTCTTGAGGCACTTCTTCAAAAAATCGTGAACATAGAAAAAGTCGTTATATAAAAACAGTTAATTGAAGACATAAATTGTGCCTTTCTTCAGTTAAACCTCCTCATTTCAATAAATTAGCACAGACAATTTCTTCTCAAATCTCTATGGAACTTTAACATTTTTGTTTTAATTCTCTAAACTTCTGAATGCGGCAGTTATGCTCCGCATAAAATAAATTCAAAGTGAAAGCACATCAAATATGTTTAATATAATTAATTATGCTATGAACCGAAATATAATTTGAAATAATTTAAGTGCGAAAAAAACATAAATTCCTTTCATACTCCAATGCTAATGAGCATTGCCTCTTACATTGTTAATTTCATGTAAACTGAAAGAGGCGCGAATTTGACAGTAATCAAAGCTTTTTAATAGCATGATTGAATGAATGAAAGTCTAACTTCCAAAACACTCTTGCAGAAACGTATCAGTCTCGCACTCGACGCTCCGTCGAACACGGGACGGATTCTTATGCAACAGTAGCTATTGATGTAGTTCAGGCCGAAAAGAGAATCCTCTCTGAATTCGGACCTAAAGCCTGCGTCCTCGAAGAACCCTGCCGGATACATGCCTGGAAAGCTGTACCGGGAGAACAACCCGACTGGAACGATATTTTGAGGTAATACTAAACATTCAGATTTATCGGAAATGTAACCGTGCATTTTAGGTTATTTATTTGATGCGATAAAATATTTATAGTTTCCGCATATTATCTAAGTACAAAGTATTATGAAGCAGATGAACCTGTAAATTAATGCAAATGGAGTTTTAATTCAAAAGGTCTGCGGTGAACTAATGTAGGAAACTGGGTCGATGAATTTTGGAAAAAGTTGTTTGCTACAGCCACCACGCGGCAAAAACTGGAGCAATTATAAGAAAATTGTTGGCCAAGAAAACGAAAGCTCTTATTTGTGAAGTGATTCCAAAAATTTCACGCTCAAAATAAACTAAGAAAAATAATTATTTCATGGACCAATCATGTTGAAATTAGCATAAAGACTATTTTTTATGCAGTTGGTACGTTGTACATTTAAATTAATCATATCGGGATCGGGACTACATTGCAGATACTTAAAAGAATATTTAGAAAAAAAACATGGTACAGGAATTATTTTGATTTTATCAATATTTCACTGAATAAAAGTAGGTGAAATTGCCATTTGTATCTATATATTATGGAAATATTTTAACTCTTGAATGGAATTTTTATCGAATTTAATGCACTTTTAATTCAAAAGGTGTGTCAAGTTTAACAAAATTGTAAATTGAAAATGTAAATGTTTTTCAAAACTACATTTAAATTATAAAATTTATTTTTAATCATTTTTGACCGGTTTGCGAATTTCATTAAATTTCATTAAAAACTATTAGCGTTAACTATAAATATTCTTGTCGTTGTCTTCTAATTAATATTGCTTTTAAGGCCTCTACACATTGGAAGCAATTTTCGCCAAGAAATGTATTTTTGACAGAAGTTTGACATTTCTATCTACAAAAGTGCAGAATATTTCCTTCAGAAAAGCAAGTTTTGACGAAACTTGCTCCCAATGTGTAAAGGCCCATACGGGGATTTCTTAATTATAGTATTGATGCTGTGAAAGTTAATGCTAGAATAAACCCATTTAGTACAAAATTCTCTCTTAAAAAAAGTATATTTCTAAGATTTGAATCGTACAGATCAATTGTAAAATTTTCAATTGATTGATTGAGACATTAATTGATGTTTCGTTACAAATTATATTTTCGCCAATCCGAAAAGTTTTCCCTATCGCTATGTCAGCCGTCCTTTTCTGTATAATCACCGGTTTATTGATTTTTATGTGTTTACTCAAATGCATGAAATAGCATGACGATACAATAAATCAATTTAAATAATTATTCTAATTACGTAATTATTATAATAAATGATTAGACTATAGAGAGAATTGAAAACATGAGTGAATCCGCGTTGATTCACTAAGTACTTGACAAAACATAAATGAACTGTAAAATATTAAATTTTATTTAGTAAAAATCTTGAATATATACAAAAAGAGTTTAATTTATATAATTCACAATTAAGATGGTTCCAGATAAAATGTTTTTGTCTTTTGAATGATAATTTCACTTCTTTAAAATTTTAAATAATTGAGTAGGTACTGCCATTGTCTTTGGATCTAAAGACAATGGTACTGTTGAATTTTGTTTTATTTAGTAATCAAATTTAATATTTTGTAGCACATTTGAACAGAATCTTAGTATTTAATTAACAATAAAAATCAGTAAGAACTTAAATTGATCGGTAAAAAATTGAATTCAGCCAAAGAAATCGTCAGTAAATAACCTAATCTTTAGAAAAAAACGGTTTATAGAAAGTCACTGATTTTTAAGTTCTTATTTGACTGATCAAATTTTATTGTTTTATTTCTCATTTGAACAGTGACATTTTATTTTAGTGATATCTACTGATCGTTGTTGTAACAGATCATTCAATGAGTTCACAGGATAAGGATAACAAACAGACAGCACCATAGATCTTGCATCAGCTATCTTCCAAATGATATTAGTCAGAATTTGAAAACAATCAGACCATTAGTTCTCATGTTACATGTGTTAGAGAAACCTACCGAAGCTTTTTTTTCAAAATTGAAGATTCCTAATTTCGTTTTTTAACTAAACATTATTATTCACGTATGAAAGCAATAATTCAAACCGAATCCAAACTAAAGAAGCCATTAACCGGATGCTTCATCGTTAACTGGGATGATTCAGATTTGGTTTACGGACTTTCATTGTGGCTTATGGCATTATATGAAAAAAATGTGCTAAAAATCGGGACGCTGAAAATAATATCAATATTTCAGAAAATGCCGAAAAATCAATGTTATTGTGTTGAACTACCCTAATGTGAAATTAATGGAGTTCTTAAGGTCACAAGGATGTCATATGATCGGATGTTTAATGTTCTACATGATATTTCGGAGCTGCCGTATTTGTCCTTATTGGACCAAATCCGAAAAACCAAAATTAGGCACAATTACAAGAAATTTCGTTTGAAGTGGTTTTTCAGTAATCATAAACGGAAGATTAGGACTCAAGGGACACTGGTAAGAAAGGGTCAAATATATCCAAATTTGATCCTATTTGCAAAGGATGGATCAAATTAACATATTCTATTTTGATAAATGTGCTTTCAACGCTTGAAATTTGATCCATCCTTTACAAAAGGATCAAATTTGAATCAATTTGATCCTTTTACTTTTACCAGTGGATTTTTACCCGAACAGATGGCTAACCGATTAGTCATGTTAGTCAAAAGATGAACTAAATCTGAAATTATGATTTATTTTGGTGAGTTTTCGAATGCCTCGTTTTTTAGGCGCGAAAAAAAAATTTGATAATCGTAAAAAAAAAACTATATCGAATTTTGTCGGTGTTTCATTGATAAATAACATCGAATATTACTAAAAAAGTTTTCTTGCTCATCTTATGGGCTTACTGAATGACATGTTATATTTGCAAATTATGCAAACGACAATGTAAACGTCGTCGTCTCTTGTATAAAATTGTTATTTAAAAGAAATTCAGGTACGACAATAGTCGATGCATCCGACTTTGTATAGAGACTTTAAGTATAAAGAGTTCAAGTAGTTGTGCGTTTACAATAATTTCTCCTTGAATAAAATATCATTTGTAAATTCATTTTGAATTTTCAAACTATCACTTTATAATTAACAATTACTAACTTTTAAAAATAAAGGTTTAGATTTATCAAAAATTCAATGACCTTTTAAAGTGAACCAAATTTAGGGAAAATATTTATTAAAAACTATATTCTCTATAATTCAATTAAATTGTTGTCTTTGCTAAGAGCAAAATAAATTTTCTCAAGGTCAATGTGAAGCATAAAGCAAAATATTTGATTAGGTTTTTTTAAAATTTTTTTTAATCTAAAATGCGAAAGTTTGTTGTAGAATTTTTTGGAATTAAAAGAGCTTATTTTTTAAAGATCTGGATAAGTATTGACGAAAATTTAGAGTTCATCAGGGGTGTTAAAGATCGAATTTTGAGGTGGTTTTAAAGTTTGCTATCAAGTTCAAATAAAGAATATGAAGAATTTTGCTTGGTATTTCTGATTTAAAAATGAATACTGAAATGTGGTCCTGGGAAAGTAGAGTTGCAAATATATTACAACATTAAATAATTATATTGTTTTTTTTCTTATTATTTTGAACATAAGTATTAAAAAATATTTTGTTATATTAAATGTTTTTGCTGAACATTCAAATTAAAATGGTTCATTGTTTTATTTGATATTAAGGCAGAGCTATAAACTTTATTATTAACTATATCTGTTTTTTATTTCTTTAGCAATTACAAGATTCACACTGTTGGAATGCGCCAGTGGTACTTGCTGTCCGTATTTCTGGGTGATGTGATAAGAAGTCCTACCCTCTGCAAGCAACTCTCCAAGAGATTAGACTGCAATCGAGCGAACCGAGAACTTGCGTGAGCCTAGTCACTATTGAAAATCAAACCGCAATTTAGCTGTAAAGTGTTTTCATCCCAAAAAGAGCTTTTCAAAAGAGTATTGCAAAAGTTTTTTTTTCTTCAACTTCTCAGCAAAGAATTATTGCTATTGCGAAATTGTGTCTCTGCATTCAACATTTCGGTCTTGAGCAACGGACTTGATGGAGCTTTTGCATTAAAAGCTCGAAGGTAAAGAAACACCTGTTTGCGCCTGAAAGTCTCGGTGATCACTCTCACTTTCCGCTAGATGTTGCTTTCAAGTTTGAAAGTGAATTTCGCGAACATGAAGCAGGTCATACCGGCAGAGTTTTCTCCGGTAAATTTTCTTCAGGTGAATACATGTTGCGGCTCTTTCGTAATTCTTCTTGTTGGATTTTCTGGTTTTATCGAGAAGAATCATGTGAAAAAAGTGCAATTCGGAATTTCTGTTTCTCATAGAAAAAGCAAGATCACACGTTTAGGTTATTCCAGTTGATTGATTAGCACATTTTCTCCCTGTAATTACTTTATTTTGATCACATTCGGTTGTGCAATATTTGGCGATATCGGATATTGATGGGAAAAAAGTGAAATTTCAGCACTTATACCGATGACGTCATGTGGGTTAAAGTATTTAAAATCATAGTAAAAGACCAAATAAAAAAATTGCGCGGCTGTTTTATGTGGTCAGCGACGGTTTTGGAGAGAAGAAAGTGATCTTTTTTGTGAGTGGGCGTTCTCTGCAAATACGACAAATTATAAATGAGAGGTTTTCATCAGCTTTTGTATTAAAATTAAACCATTGAAATGAGGTCCAATGGTTGGCAAATTAAACCGGCCTGACCTATGCAGAAGTTGCAATGATAAAATTTGGAAGTAGGTTGATGATTGTGCGAGAGGTAAAAGTTATATCATTTGGAGCTCTTGTAAACAAACAAGAGATGCACATAAAAATCTACATAATCTAGAGCTGAAAAATACATATCTCTTGTGAGTCAAACACCTTGAGACTTTCACAAAAACATATATAGCAAATGTATATCGAGGAATTGGTTAAAATTATGCATGTATTTGTCTGAGGAAAGTTCATCAAAAAAGACTTGGACTCCCCACTGCAGGCATTTCTTCTCTGAAAACCTTTGCCTCACAGACTTTTTGCCCACTAAATCCGCAAACCCAACTTCAATAGCCGAAAGATACTTCAAGAGGATAGATGCATTTGGTTGTGGATTGGATGTGATCTCTTTTTCTGTGCTGCTGGAATTTCCATCAAAATAGTGGAACGTGAGAAGTGCAGAAAGTGAAGAATTATTCAAGTGAGCAAATCGATAAATTCCTTTAGTGAAATGTTTTGAATTGTTTAGTGAAAAATGTGGAAACTCTGCTTTATTGTGATTGTCTCAATTTCACTCTCAATAGCCATTAAGAGTCCCGAGAACATCAGTTCAAGGTGAGTTGAATTTACTAAAGATGACAGGAACCGTTAAGTAATTTACCTGGTGCTCGGGTGATGCATTTTCCGTGAAGAATAGAGCAATGCCCCATAGGATAGGATAGGATTTGCATAAATTAATTCACGTTATTTATCACACTGATTTTAGGGATGAAAGCTTACAATGAAAGTTTCATTAACGATAAATTGTGCACTGGCTTGTACTGAGAAAAATAAAACAAAAATCCGTTGATTTTCAGTTCGCATACCTTAATCCTGATTTTTTTAAATGGAGTTTTTGTAAATGCATTGAAATAATTTTCTTTGAGGTATTTTCAAAAAATATTTACATAAATTTCTTTGTTCCATTCAAAAGAAATTTTCGATTTATATTAGTCACACAAATTATTATAAGCCATGTTACGTCAGATAATTAAAAAGGGGTGGCAAAGCGTCCTAAGCTTTGCGAATTGCTCGATTTTATGACTTAGGTGTTATAGTGCTATACCTCAAAAGTACTTTCGCATCACTTACCATTTACCTGTTCTCAACCAATTTGGATTGATCCATGAATCACTGAAAAGATCTCCCAAAATAGTTGTAAGAGCAATAGCATCGATTTTCGGACACTAATTAGTTATCGGTTTATAACCGGGTTCACAACCGATTTGAAACGATTTATAAATCAATGCAAACATTACCCTAAATACACTTCAGGACTAATGTAATTGAATTTCAGACAATAATTAGTTATCGGTTATAAATCAGCAAAGAACCGGTTCAGCTTTATCGGAACTTCCAAGACGTTCCCAACGAGCTCAAACATGATACCATTCGGATAAGAAATACGTTCTCTAGAGCGTTTTTTTTTACTTTTGACCTTGAAAAACCGTTATTTTGAATGATTCAGCGGGATTTTAGCATAAGGACGAAATGTCCACTTCCGAAAATGAAAAAAATTGCACAACGCGTTTAGAGCATTCTCAAGAACATGGTTTTTGAAGGGGAAGGGGGAATGGTTTTGGAAGGGTTGGAGATGGGAGAGCGGGAGTAAGGGGCATATTAACGATCTTCGGGTTGACAATATTCGGGGGGGGGTTCTTCGAAGGTCCCAAATGGCTATTTCTTACCGTTTGACCTCTAGAGCTGACAATACCTGGACGGACAGACAGGCAGACGGATACACGGACAAACAGCGTGACAACATTTCTCAGAAATCGCCTGAAACGCGAAGATTTGTTAAGAAAAGTGGTCTCCGGGCGATGGAAGGTGGAAATTTTGGGGAGTAAAAAAATCGACGGATTGTATGCTGCTCTATCTCTCTCTGTCTGCAGAGTTTGAGCATTAAAAAAAGAATTTTCTTTCGCTTGTGCATTTGAAACATTAAATCGTTACAAGTTCCGATATTTATTTTTTTTTAATTTTGTTTCTTATTTTTTAATTATTTTCATTGTTTCTTAATTTATTTTTTAGTAATTTGATAAATATTTAATACCTATATTTAATTCAAGTGTATATAGGGATTACAATTTCCGTTCTTACTTTTCAAAATAAATTAGATTGTTCTAATATGTTACATTTTTCTAATTATACGAAATGATATTCACTGAAAATACTTTTTGAATTTTTTCTAATAAGTGATCCATTTTTGGGATAGAGATACGGTTTGTTTTTATGGGCTTTTTCTTAGTCCTTTTACTTATCTGCCATTAGAAATAATTTAGTATGACTGAGTGATATCAAAAAGGGAAAATAATGAGGACTTCAAACAGTCTCAAAAATTGCTGATAAGTAGTTCTGCAATAATTATTTTTTCTCATTCAGTGTGTTTTTATAAAATTTGCACACAAATAAGTTATTCAAATATTAATTTTATGAATTTTAATTAATCCAATATCTCGCATATTTCATGAAAATTTTGAAATTTTTGAATTTCATGATAAACCAAGACGCACTCAAAATGCGGTCAACTTTTTTCCCGATGACACCCAAGAGAATTACAACACAGCTCATGGTGTTAACAACGATGTCTCGTCATTTCGTTTCCAAGATGATCAGAGGGATTTGAATCAAAATGAGATTCTAGTGTCACCAGCGCAGAAATTTCAGCAATCTCCCTACCAGAGACCACAATCCCCGTATTACTTGACGCAGTATCCTAATCTCGGCGGCACCGCTAATCCTCAACCCAACCCCTATGCTGGCTCATATGGTTACTATGTACCAAATCAGGAGGATAATAGAGAGGGAGGCCGCGCACAAATCCCATATCCCTTCCAGAGGCCACAACAACTTGCCGGTCAGTTTGGGCCAGTAAACTATGCGGCTCAATTTGCCAACAACTACCGTCCCGGAGGACCTGGTGTCAACTATCCTGGCAGCCTGCAACAAGTGGGAGGAAGTCCACTATATGACGGCTACAGACGACCACTGGCTAATGTAGGTGTACAATTTGGGCAGGCCATCGAGAATATCGCACGGTATGACGATTTGCAGTGTGTACCAAAAATACTCTGCCAGATGGTGGGAAATCCCAATCGACAATCGAATCTCCCGTCATTTCTCAGTGCACCATCGCTTTCAGCGTGAGTTACTCAATCATGTGCAAATTCCCACTGATACCCATTGAATTCCTCCGCAGTTTAATTTCAGCACTTCCTTCTACATCCCCGGCGCTGATTTTTGGACGTGCAGCACTCCTCGGATTCAGTGGTGGTGAAAGTCGATGTGATTCCGCGTACCCGAGGTGTCCCAAAAATGAGGTAATCATATTGGAGTTACTCACCTCAGAGTCCATAGATAGTAATACGAAAATGCATGTTTCGATGAAAGTGAGATCACACGCGTAAAATTGTTGCAGAATTGAATTGAATATTGAATAGCTAATGAGCTACAGTTCGAGTTTAAATTAATTACTTAGTTATTTGGTTTGAATTTCAGACATAGGTTTTTATGGTCGAATTAACAAGTATTTTATGATTTAAATCAAACAAGTCAATTAAGAGTGACAATTCGGCGATTACTAAAAATTTTCAGATCATTAATTGAGATTGCGAACTCTTTTATGATATTGATTGGAACTATCAAAAAGTAAGACATGGCTTAGAAACTTTTTGTGAATTGCTAATTTGACTTAAACTTGCAATGTGTGTGTTGTAAAACATAGGCCATATTTCATCATTGACAAAATGATTCAACTTCATTTTCAATAGCTAAAAAACAAAATCGCAAATCTAAAAATTCTACTCTCTTTTACATTTTAGAAGAAGAGGTACATTTTTTATTTAAGTGTAAATCAATTAAAAATAGGAGAAAAAAGCCAATTTCAAAGATGCCCTACTTCCCCCGTAGTTTTCTTTAAATTCTGAGCGAAACATCATTCTCATTCGAAACTTTTAGTAAGTTTACCATTTACAAAATTTTCAAAATTTATTAAATTCATTGAACCCTGCAGATAAGGGAAAGTGGAGCACTTTTCAATTGGGTACCTTTGAAATTGGGCTTTTAGCTGAGATTTTCTCATGTTTTTAAAAAGGGTGGCAAAGTGTCTGAGGCTTTGCGAGCTGTTTGAATTGCTGAGAAGGGGCTCTGCCTTATATTCATTTTAGCAATTTTTTTGAATGCTTATATAAAATTAATTTCAATTAATTGTTTATAAATTACCGCAAAATTTGAAATTTGAAATTTTAATTTACCGCAAATTTTAAATTGATCTTGATTTATTCAAGATGGCGATTTAACCAGTAAAAGGTGTCGATGGATTAATGTTCAGTTGGACTAACTACAAAATATATCCGAAAATCATTGAAATCGCTTGCGCCAATTAGTGCAGAGCAAAGTTATAAAAAAATATCTCATTTTTGACTTATTTTAGGGGGATAGGGAATGCATGAAAGGGGAGGGAAGAAAAGAAAGATATTAGCTTCGAGATTATATCATTTTTGGAAGGTTATTGAAATACGTAAATCGACATCTCTTACCGATTGAATTTTATATGGGCCAAAAGTCAAAAGACTGAAAAAGTGCGATAAACAGTATCTTAAAAATGGAGCTATCATACCGTTATTTTACTGATCCATCACCTATCGTGACCGATGCAGTCAGGTTCAGAATTAAAGGAACTTTAACAAAATCTAAATTTTTCTAACGGGTCTAACGAAACCCGTTGAAAGAAAGGTTTTCCAGTGTGGTCGACCTTTGACCTTAAATAATCCATAATGGCGAATTATGCCCAGCGCACAATAACTTTTGTTTGTAAACATGTTTTCAAAATTTTCTATGAGAGTGAGTGAGATGACTAGATCTAGATCTCACTCATTCTCATTGAAATGTCAAAAACATGTTTACCAAACAAATGTTATTGTGTGTTGGGCATTAACCGGTGAAAATACAAGACATATCTGAAAATAATAGAAATCGCTTAGGCAAATTTTGAGATAAGTCAAAAAATCATGTTTTGGGAGGGGACGAAAGGGGTGGGGGTGATTTGGATAAATTTGTTCGCTAGAGAATGTTGACTTGTTGGGGGTCATTGAAGACCGGAAGCCAATATCTCTTACCGCATAGCAGCCAGGATATTTGAGTACATTTAGAGAGCAAATGAATATTTTTAACGAAAAAAAATTTAAGGAAAGTTGAGGATTTATAAAGATAATTTAATTTAGTATTTAAGTATTTTTTAAATATAAAATTTATTAGATAGAGGTCATATTTATAACAGATTTTGATAAGAAAATATTTTGCAAAATTGCATTTGTCGATAAAATATTTAAAAATTTTAATGACTGAGTGTGCTCTTATTCACTAGTAAAAATAAAACGATGAAATGACAAAAATTTCAGTGTTTCAAAAGATGATATATACTCCATCATTTTGAAACAATGATTTTCATCTTTTGTCAATAGATGACCAACCATCTTTTTTCAAACACTGAAAATCATCTTTTGGAAACAATGGAATATATAGCATCTTTTGAAACACTGATTTTCAGCGTTTGGGAACAATGCTTTTCGGTGTTTCATATGATCAAAATTTTGCATTTCATTGATCGAAACACTGTTTTTCAGCGTTTCTGAACAATGATTTTTAGTGTTTTACACGATGAAAATATTGAACTTCATTGTTCGAAACACTGTTTTTCAGCGTTTCTGAACAATGATTTTTAGTGTTTTACACGATGAAAATTTTGCACTTCATTGTTCGAAACACTGTTTTTCAGTGTTTCAGAACAATGCTTTTCACCGTTTTACATGATGCAAATATTGCATTTCATTGTTCGAAACACTGTTTTTCAGTGTTTCTAAACTATGCTTTTCACCGTTTTACACGATGAAAATATTGCATTTAATTTACTGGAACACCGTTTTTCAACCTCTCAGAAATTTATTTGATTAAATGAGACGCTGTTTCCTCGCTTTTCAATAGAAAATATTTATTTTTAAATTTCAGTGTCACAAGGGTTCTATAAAAAAAATTTGTTATTCGTTGTATTTTTTACCTCCTTTTGTATAGAAAATATTGCGCTTCAAACTTGGTACTTACATGCAAGCTGTCCCAAACTACCCTTAAATATATTTTATTTGCTTTGCTCAAAAATATTTCGGACACGACATAAAGGGCGTATAGGATGGTATCTCGCGCTTAAAGTTTTCCAAATGTTAAAAATGCTATATCTTCGGAACATGTTGAGGTTTTTTTTATTGTTTTGTTCTTTTTTAAGAGATAATTTTACTATATTTAAGACTATATTTTTGATTTTCAATATCATCGCTTGCATTAGCTATCCTAACTTTCTCATTACTTAATACGCAATTATTGCAACAATATCGAAATACACAGACTATACAAGAATTGCTGGTTAAGTGATCAGTAAGTTACGACAATCGCTCATTCATGCAACGATATTTATTTTATTTTTTTGTAATATCCTTCTATTTTTTTGGAATATAAAAAAGTCTCAAATTTGCCAGACAAAAAAGGATATTTGGAGCTTTCACTTTAATATTTAATTTTATTCGGCATTGAATAAACGAGCAGTAAAAAGTCAAATTTGCTCAGCAAAAAATCGAAATGATCAGTAAAAAATAAAAAAGGGCAACAAGAAGTTTAAAAAGATCAGTAAAAAATTAAAAAAGAGCAGTACTTTATTAAAAGCGGTCAGTGAAAAATGAAAAGTGGTCAGCAAAAAATTAAACATGATCAGTAAAAAGTAAGATGATCAGTAAAAAACAAAAAGTGGTCAGTAAAAAATAAAAAGTGGTCAGTAAAAAATTTAAAATGAGCAGTAAAAATATTGAATTTGGTCAGCAAAAAATTAAAAATGATCAGTAAAAATATTCAAAAAAGCAGCAAAAAAATAAAAGTGATCAGCAAAAAATTAAAAGTGATCAGTGAAAAATAAAATATGGTCAGTAAAAAATAAAAATGAGCAGTAAAAAATACAATTTGATTAGTAGAAAATCAAAAGTGGTCAGTAAAAAATAAAAAGTGGTCAGAAAAAAATTAAAAATGGTCAGTAAAAAATTAAAATTGATCAGTAAAAAATGAAATTTGATAAGTAAAAAATAAAAAGTGATCAGTAAAAAATAAGTGGTCAGTTAAAAATTTAAAATGAGCAGAAGAAAATAAAATTTGATTAGTAGAAAATAAAGTGATCAGTAAAAAGTTCAATAAAAAAACAAGAAATTAAAAATATTCAATTCAGTAAAAAATTGGTCAGGAAAAATTAAAAATGTGCAGTAAAAAATAAAATGTGGTCAGAAAAAATAAAAAATGGACAATAAAAAATAAAAAGTGGTCAGTAAAAAATTAAAAATGAGCAGTAATTTTCTTCATTTTCAAGTGAAATTTCGCACATCTTGAGCCTAAAGCAGACTTTAAGAGGGTGTAAAGTATGACGCCTCTATCTCTCATAGTTTCCAAGGGTTTGCGGAATCTTTGCCTTTTTCCAATTTGTTTTTTTTTCCAATTTGTCTTTGGAATCTTTGTCTTCGGTAATCTTTGTTTTTTAGAAACTTTGTCTTTGGAAATCTTGTCTTTTATATATTTTAAACAAATATATTTTATTAAATAAAATAGGGTAAGTGTGCCAAATTCCGGCCAGCTTGCAATTTCGGCCACCTTTTTTGTTCCTCGAATTTCCATGAACTTTCAGATTTTACGTACTCTAGAGATTATACAATGCAAAAGAATAACAAAAAATGTAGCTTCGACATACGAGATGACGTGAAAAAGATATTGGAAGAATTCCCGAAGGGCAAGGAACTATGAGAATGAAGGTGGCCGAAATAGGGCACCAAAGCTATGTCTATATTTTTATTCATTTTAAAATGTATTAAGAATGATTTTAGAGTAAATAAAGACAGTAAACTCTTTACAAGGTTCCGAGCAACACTCTTTTGGAAGAAAGAATAAAAAAAATCAATTTGAATTTAAAATATTACATTTCAAACTTTAGACTTTAACGCTTGCATGCAACTATGCCGAAATTTGGCACATTTACCCTAATGATATTACAATGGTGTTTTTTGAAGTTTTTAGATACGACCTTCAGGGTAAAGGGAAATTTTCTGTGTTTTGGGAAATTTTTAGTTTCGTCTTTTGGGGAAAAGGGAAATTTTGTTTTGGCAAATTTTTAGTTTCGTCATTTTGGGAAAAGGGAAATTTTTAGTTTCGTCTTTTGGGGCAAAGGGAAATTTTCTGTATTTTGGGAAATTTTTAGTTTCGTCCTTTGGGACAAGGGTGTTTGGGGAAGTTAACAGTATCGCCTGTCGGGACAAAGGGAAATTTTCTGTTTCTGGGAGGCTTTTAATTTCGTCCTTCAGGGCACAAGGAAATTTTCTGTTTAGTGAAATTTCTAGTTTCGTCTTTTGGGCAAAGGAAAATTTTCTGTGTTTTGGGAACTTATCAGTATCGTCTGTCGGGGCAAAGGGAAATTTTCTGTTTTTTTTTGGAGGTTTTTAGTTTCGTGCTTTGAGGCAAAGGGAAATTCTCTGTGGTTTGGGAAGCTTTTAGTTTCGTCCTTTGGGGCAAATTTGAGAAAAAGGAAATTTTTGGAAAGTTATAAAATATACTTATGCAAACTGTGTTACAGACAAAATTTATGAAAATTATGAAAAATATATGAAAGACAAGATTGTCAAAGACAAAGTTTTCAAAAAACAAAAGTTACCGAAGACAAAGATTCCAAAGGAAAAAACTGGGAATAATAAAAGTGTAAAAAACAAAAAGGAAAAAGCGAAGATTCCCGATCCCGAAGGAAATGCACCTCTATAAGCTGATTTAGGATTATCACTGGCGTAATTCTTCGTTGATAAATTTATATTTTTTACTGACCAATTTTAATTTTTTACTGACCACTTTTAATTTTTTACTGACCACTCTTAATATTTTACTGACCTCTTTTAATTTTTTGCTGGCCGCTTTTAATTTTTTACTGATCACTCTTAATTTTTTACTGGCCACAATTAATTTTTTATTGTTTACTTTTAATTTTTTACTGATCAATTTTTATTTTCTACTGACCACTTTTGATTTTCTACTGATCAAATTTTATTTTTTACTGCTCAATTTTAATTTTTTTACTGACCATATTAGGTGAGATTTTTTACAATCTCACCTACTTTTTATTTTTCACTGATCACCTTTAATTTTTTGCTGGTCACTTTTTACTTTTACTGACCGCTTTTTATTTTTTGCTGACAAATTTTGATTTTCTACTGATCAAATTTTATTTTTTACTGACCAATTTTTATTTTCTACTGCTCGTTTTTAATTTTTCGCTGACCAATTTGTATTTTTTACTGACCACTTTTAATATTTTACTGACCACTTTGAATTTTATACTGACCACTTTTAATTTTTTACTGACCAATTTTTATTTTTTACTGCTCGTTTTTAATTTTTTACTAACCGATTTTTTTTACTGGCCACTTTTTGTTTTTTATTGACCTCTTTTAATTTTTTGTTCAGCAATTTTTATTTTTTACTGCTCCTTTGTAATTTTTTGCTGACCACTTTTTAATATTTCACTATTTTTGCTGATCAACTCGAATATTTTTACAGCTGATTAATTTTTAATTTTTTACTGATCAACTCGAATATATCTACTGATCAATTCGAAGTTTTTACCGACCAAATTTAACTTCTTACTGACAAAATGTTACTTTTTACTGACAAAATTGAAACTTTTGCTGATTATTTCCAATTATTTGCTGATCAAATTTGATTTTCTGCTGACCACTTTTGACTTTTTATTGACCATTTGTTTTCTGCCATTTTATTTTATAAATATTAATTTAAGGCAAAAAACAAGTGGTCAGTAAAAAGTCAAAAGTGGTCAGCATAAAATCAAATTGGATCAGCAAATAATTCTAAATAATCAACAAAAATTTTCAATTTTGTCAGTAAAAAGTAAAATTTTGTCAGTAAAAAATAAAAAGTGATCAGCAAAAAATTAAAAATGATCAGTAGAAATATTCGTATTGATCAGTGAAATATTAAAAAGTGGTCAGCAAAAAATTAAAAAGGAGCAGTAAAAAATAAAAATTGGTCAGCAGAAAATTCAAAGAGGTCAGTAAAATAATCAAAGTAGTTAGTAAAAAATAAAAATCGGTCAGTAAAAAATTAAAAACGAGCAGTAAAAAATAAAAATTGGTCAGTAATGGCGTCTACACACTAGTAGAAATTTTTTAAAAAAGGCATTTTAAAAAAAAAATTCTACTAATGTGTAGACGACATATAAGATTAAAAGTGGTCAATAAAAAAAACAAATTGATCAGTAAAAAATTAAAAGTGGTCAGTAAAAAATAAAAATAGGTCAGTAAAAAATTAAAAGTAAACAATAAAGAATTAATGTGGTCATTTAAAATTAAAAGTGGTCAGTAAAAAATGAAATGTGGTCAGCAAAAAATTAAAAGCGTATAGTAAAAAATTAAAAGTGGTCATGAAAAAGATAAAAATTGGTCAGTAAAAAATTAAAAGTGGACAGTCAAAAATTAAATGTAGTCAGTAAAAAATTAAAAATGGTCAGTAAAACATTAAATGTGATCAGTAAAGTATTAAAAGTGATGAGCAAAAAATTAAAAATGATCAGTAAACCACTTTTTATTTTTACACTAACCACTTTTTATTTTTTACTGACCACTTTTTGTTTTTTACTGATCATCTTTTATTTTTTACTGATCATGCTTTATTTTTACTGATCACTTTTTATTTTTTACTGATCATGTTTAATTTTTTGCTGACCACTTTTCTTTTTTTACTGACTGCTTTTAATAAAGTACTGCTCTTTTTTATTTTTTACTGATCTTTTTAAACTTTTTACTGCCCCTTTTTTATTTTTTACTGACCATTTTTTTTTATTTTTTACTGATCATTTCGAATTTTTTCTGACCAAATTTGACTTTTTACTGCTCGTTTATTCAATGCCGGCATTAGAAATATTCGAGTTGATCAGTGAAGAATTAAAAAATGATCAGTGAAAAATAAAAAATGGTCAGTATAAAATAAAATGTGGTCAGTAAAAAATAAAAAGTGATCAGTAAAAAATTAACCAATTTTTATTTTTTATTGCCCACAGTTTATTTTTTTACTTCTCATATTTAATTTCTTACTGGTCAATTTTAATTTTTTACTGACCACTTTTTAATTTTCGCTGACCACTTTGCATTTTAAACTGATCAAATTTTATTTTTTACTGCTCATTTTAAATTTTTTACTGACCGTATTTTATTTTTCAGTGATTTTCAATTTAATTTCTTTTTACTGATCTTTTTAAACTTTTTTCTGCCCTTTTTTTTACTGATCATTTTCAATTATGTGGCTGGACTGATCAGACGCGAATATAAAATTTTCTGTATAAACTTTTAACCCTCTAAGGACGATGGGATTACCGGTGACTCCGGTTACCCAAAAAGAGATATCTTTCTTACGCCCGTCTAAAGTTATGTTTCGCTCGCAGAAGTCACTAAAAAGTATTTTTTCTGCATCCCCAATTTTCGAACTTCTTGTCCTTAAAGGGTTAACCTATAAAATTTTATATTAAGCTCACCTGAACCATCAGAACCACCTGAATCACCTGAAACCACACCATCATCCGCGAATTTATTTATCTCTTTCCGGTAGTGGTCTGGAAACCATCTTCAATCCCAGCAGTGGTCACCTCGATAAACTACGTCGATGATGAATGTAATCTTCTTGATGATTTCTGACGGGGAATGCTGATCTCCAATCCTCCCCTCTCTCTCTCTTGTGGCATCTTGTCGTATGAGATCGCATAACTTTTAGCTCTCTGCAGCTTGAGCAGCTTACCTCCAGCACCCAGGGTGTCTTCCTTTGTAGTAGATTCTTTAGTAGGGTGTCTTCATTTGTAGATTATGTCTGGCATCCAAACTAGATCCAATAAAATACATATATAAGTTAATATAACCTCACTTTGGGCTTTTCGGGAACTATTTTTCCCACCCTCAGCCCAAAAACCTAATCTCTGAGGGTACTTGTGATACGCTTATCACATGACTCCAAGAGGGTCAAGAGACTCCCTAGAGAACCAGACAGAGGAGGATAGGGATGAGGACAGAGTATCTTACTTGACAAAATTCCTCCCTGGAGGAGCAATTTCACCTGCACACATGCACTTTCTGATGTGTCTTGGCACCGATGACACAATTTGTCCTGAGATCGAGATGACGCAGGATCCGGAGAACTCAACCAGCCTCAGATTGGAGTCCTTTGATGCATTTTTGACAGCCACAAGAGTCAAGGGATGTCTTTCACTTTTCACTGAACACCAACATCCCTTTCACACCATCATCACTATCACTTCCACTGCACTTCACACACGTAGGGCATCTCCAAAAACTTTTGGTGGAGAAATTCTGCCCATTTCTTTACTTTTCTGCGACAAATTGCACAGACAAAAGAAAGACGCCACCGCACTGACGCCATTTTCTTTGACAACTGACATGTTTGTGATGTGTCAACCACTGATATTTGTAAGCGATGTTTTTCAGTGTTTCAATAAATGAAGTTGCACGAAAAATATTACCCGTTTTACAAACAAAATAGAGCAAATTGAATAAATAATTCATGCTTAACCTACTTTTTGGGACAGAGCAAAGGCAAAAAATGTGTAACCTGCTCAGTCCCACCAATTTTTCCCCAAGAAAAACCCGTCTGAAAATATTAGTAATTTTCAGTGATTTAAAAGTTGGTTTGAATGTATGTAAAATAAGCGACGTTTTTTTCAGTGTTTCTAATAGATGAAATGACGAAGACTTTTTACTCGATTTTCTTGTGGAAAATCGTGAAAAGTTGCAAGATTTTGTTCTCAGAATACACTTTAGATCTGAGCAAAAAGTTTTCCACAGACATCTGATAGAATTTATTGTTAAATCTGAAAACACTTTTCAGCTTTTTGAATAAATGACATATCATCAATTGGGAAACACTGAAAATCAGCTTTTCAAATCAATAAAAAATAGGCGAATTTCGATCAGCTTTCTCAAAAGATGACCGATCATCGTTTTATTTTTACTAGTGTTCATATAGTTTTTTTTTTCAATTTTTTTCCTTTAAATTCAGGACGATGTCTTGAATTATCTAAACAACCATCGTGGAGGATTCTTCAGGTTCTTCAATGGTGGTGCTAGCTTTGGAGATGACATTCCAAGTTACCAACAAAATTACAGACCCGGTTACCAGCAGCAAGGTACCTATCAGAATCCACAGTATCAGCAGAATCAGCAAGGAACTCAGGGGACTTTTGACTTAAACTCCTTGCAAGCTCTTCTTCAAGGTGGAGGTCAAAGTAGTGGAGGTTATTTAGGCAATCAAGGATCAAATACTATTAATTTGGGAAGTTTGGCTTCCCTCATAGGAGGAGGAGGAGGAGGAGGAAGTCAAGGTTCTGGATCTAGTACATTGAACTCTCTAGGATCTTTGGCCTCTCTTGTTGGAGGAAGTGGTCAGGGTTCTAGTTCTAGTACTTTAAACTCTTTAGGATCCCTAGCTTCTTTAATTGGAGGATCTGAAGGACAAAGTCAAACAGCAGGCCTTAGTCAACTTGTCGGAAATCTCTTGACAGGAATTGTTGGAGCTAGATTTGCTGGCCGTTCCAGGAGTTCAGGAAGAAGAATCCAGAAGAGACACATTGATGATAAGCTGGATGAAGGCTTCAGTGATAGTGGAGAGCTTGATAAGTTGCTGAGAAGCTTTTCGGAACAATCAGGTGCTGATACAAAAATTAGCAGCAAAAAGAGGAATTTAAACGATGAATTAGGGAACTTGGGTAACTTGAAAGACACACACAAGAAAAAGAAGTATTTAGTGGATGAAACCAAGAAAGATCAGGTAAAAACCCTCCAGAAACTTTTAAACATAAAACCGAAAATTGTTAAGTTGGACAGCAGCAAAGAAATTGAAGCTGAAGACAGGATTCTAAATATCAGTGATGAGAGCATTGAGGCAGAAGATAGGATATTAAATCTAGGACAAAGTTCTAGTGTCCACCAAATCTCCTTCAATCCTATCACCTTTCCTCAGGAATATCTCTATGTGTCTTCTGAGGAAGCAAACAGGGTGCCAAAGCTGATAACATTTGGACCTCCATCAGGAATCCAATTTCCCACTGAACTGCACCTTCAAACAACTGGTGTTGCCCTGCCACAAACTTTCTTCCCAGAACCTTTTCAGAATCAAGATGGGATTATCCTGGATATACCCAAACCCCTTCCTCTTGAGTACTACGATAGAAATAAAATGATTTTTCCTGATCGAACTGGTACAGGAAATCTACGATTTGACAATGACTTCTTCAGGCAAGACTCATTCCAGAATAATCGTTTCGGTCGAATTTTGACAGGATCCAAGAGGCCTCAGGAGGGAACTCATACAGGATTTGGCGGAAATGGAGCTAGCACTATAACGTACAACAATGGAGACATCTTGGTGCTTCATCGGCCAAATCATGTTCAACAGCAGCAATACCCAGTTAATTTTGTTGGGCAGAATTATGCATCTTCCAGTCAAAATTACCAAGTTCCTCAAGTTAGCCCCAATTACCCTACCCGGAGTGACAGTGGAAATATCTACGTTACGAATTCTTTGGGTGTCAATGAGTACTACATTAATGCTCAGGGACAGAAGATTCGACTGTGAGGAATTATTGCTGACCCCTGAAGGCTAGAAATTGAGGGTTTCTTTATTTAATAATTTATCAAACCCTAAAAGTGTGTAAAACACCATGTCATCCTCCGTCATCCCTTCCTGTAAATATCCGACTAATCCATCATTGGACGTGATTGAGATTCCACAACGAATTGTAATTTTAGGTAATAAATTCTTTTTTGTAAGAAAGAGAAAAGTCTTAGATGTTTGCGTCACTTTCATGATCTATTTTCGTGATGACATTTCCCCAGAGACATAGCGTTGTCTTATGAATATTGAGGCTCTTGCAGATGAATCACTTTTGAATTAGGCAACTTTCTTACTCTGGGATCTCCATTGAGTTTCACTGAAAGAAAATAGAAACATTCAGACTATTGCAAAATTACACTGCCTTGGCAAAATTTAGGGAGACTTGAGGCAATTTCATTTAGCTTTTAAATTAAAGTAATGTTAGAAGCAATATTTCTCAACAGATTTAATAAAGGAGACAAGCTTTTGATAGTTTCAACAGTTCCAATCAATCAATATTAAATAGATAAAATGATTTTATTAATCCGTAATGCTTATAAAACGCAACATAAAATAAATCACTTGAGGGAAATTGCAATGTAGGTTGTAGTTCTAGCGTTCATCGCTGTATTAGCGTTGATTCATTCTCCGAAAAGGAAAATCGTATAATTGTAACGAATGGGGGATCATCTGGTTATAAAACCTTTATAGAAAATACCAATCGGAGAGTCCAGGGCAGAAGTATCTAACAAATACATTTTTTCATTGCGTATAATTTGTAAAAAAATGTTTATAGTGTGCCCTTCCGGCACTACCGACGCTTAGATGATGGTCCTCTTTTAGGGATTCGCAGGCTCAGCATCCGCATTCTGAACCTTCCCATGACACACTGACTCCACCACACATGGCGCCAGGGTGTCATACCACTCACTCTGAAGCAGGTCAGGGAGAAAACCTTGAGATTGCAATAGGGGAGGGTTGCCAACGTCGAGGAGCGTTACGACACGATTGCTACTTTGTCGTTGTCTGGCGGAAAAATCTTCTACAATAGCAGGTTAGTGGTTTCCTTAATATTCCTTATAAGGCAAACTGTAACATCTTACTGTCTCTTCCTATCCGTGGCTAATTCTGCCCTGATCTCCCCTATCTAATTTCTCAGAATATATCATAGGGGAAAGTGCCTAGTTTATTAAAATATATTGCGGACTCACATTTATTCAGAAAAATATGAAAAATTGTCATTACGATCCTTGGGATCGTATTTACAGAGTATTATTATTATTATTAAATTTTGAACCTATAGGGAAAATTACTCTTCCTTCGAACGTTCATGCCTTCGAATAATGTGAATTTTCTTTTATTTTTCCTAAGAGATTTACACATTTTTATTGAATATTAGTTAGCTTATCATAAATTATTGATAATTACTTGAAAACTGTATATAAATCTCTAGGAAAAATAAAAGAAAATTTAAATTATTCGAAGGCATGAACTTTCGAAAGGAGAGTACTTTCCCCTAGACACTGTTTCAAAAAGGAACAGTTAATAAGAAATATTCCCACATTGATAGTACATGGTTTTGTCATTATTTTGGGTATCATGTTGCTGATGCTTGCATGCTTTTGATTGACAATCCGATTTCTGCGTGATATTCCACCCCGCGAACCGTGAATTCATTAGCACTGATGTTGCGGTCGATGTTCAGCAGCTCTATCAATTGCCCCATGAACACTCACCCCTAATCCTGGGACGACTATTTCAAAATATGACGTAATTGTCACGGGTGGTTTTACAAAACTCATGTCGTAATTTGATCCATCTATCAAATAATAATTTGACACACCAATCAAACATCTCCCAGGATATAGAGTTAGCGTGAGAATATTTCTTCATGTTGACGGTTTGTTAGCAATTTAATGTAATTCTTATCTCCTGATTGATTGTGCGTCCTTAACGGAAAAATGGAAAATATCGCGTCTTATCTGCCTTTCTATCGATATTTTTCGGGGGTGTTTTCCGCGGTATCCTTAAAATCAATTTCGTGTTCGTGTAAAGAAGAAAAGTGAAACTCATCAAATTGCTTCATAATCATGTTGGATTGAAAAGACATGATTTTGGTGGATGGAAAAGTAGAAAAAAACTGAGGGTGGATTCATGTGACATCTACTTTTGACACTGAACGATTATTTCCGTTTAAGAAGCCACGTGTCCGGTTGTTGGCCATCACCCGAAAATCACAAAAACATCACAAAGAAATACTCAGACGACAAAAGGGAATCCCAGATAATAATTGCTATTGCCACACAATAAGTTAATCTCATCTCTCATCTTGCAGATTGAGGGTGAAATTCGTCATTGAGTTTGGCTGATCGTGGTGAATGATTCTTTTTTATTCCCGGTCGAAGGTGAAAGGCGTGCTGGACAGAAAAAAAATAGATCCCTATATGAGAAATTAATTTACTTCGGATCAAATTTTACATTGTGGAAATTTTAATTAACACTCACGTACTCACCGCAAAATGAACAAGTCATTGAAACATCCATGCTTTTGTAAAACAGGAGGCACTTGGCAATATTGGCGTGTGCATAATGCGCGCCAAAATGAACACTTCATATAGCACATCGTTTGGGGCTCCTTTATTTAGTTGCTGCCTCCTCGCGCTTCTGCGGCGTCACATCAAATGGAAATGCTCTCTCTACCACTTTGTTGCCAAAGCCAGGAGTTTGGGTTAATATCCAATAATGCGGCGTGAAAGCATCAAACACCAATGTTCAGCATATATCCAAGATAAAGGGTGGATTTTCCATACAAATCACCGTGTGTGGAAACATGGGGAGGAGTGTTCCAAAAGAGGTATCGGCGTTTGATGTCTATTTGACAATTATTGTAATACGCATCCCTTTCCCAAAACGTAGGATGGTAGGATAATACGTGCATTTTTCGCACTTCCTAATTTCGTTTACTAAAGTAATTAAGAGAGTAAAAGGACTTAAAGAGAAATTGTAATTTCAATTTCCACAATTCATTAGCGGTTAGGCACTTTAGAACGCATTTAAATGTCTGGTAAAAAGCGAGATACATGGACGTTTGTAGGGGAGAGCGGGGCAGAATTAGCCATGGATAGAATTAAACAGTGAGATGTTATAGTTTGCCTTAGAATGAATATTGAGATCACTATTAATTCGAAGTAAGTAAACCTTAATTTTTTTTTAAAAGTTACATATAA
Source organism: Phlebotomus papatasi (assembly GCF_024763615.1). Lineage (NCBI taxonomy): Eukaryota > Metazoa > Arthropoda > Insecta > Diptera > Psychodidae > Phlebotomus > Phlebotomus papatasi. Next base: position 85,333,414 of record NC_077222.1, read on the forward strand.
TGAAAAATTTCATTTCCTGGCTAATTCTGTTCCGACCCCTCGTAGGTTACGAAAAAAGTAGATAAGCTTTCTTATTTTGATGTACTGGCCTATATGTTTCATTTTGTTCATTGATTGTTCAGTTTACAAATTGGGTGGAATTCTTGTCAATCCCATCTAATAATACTAACAAAATCTCTCGATTTTAGATCGGACCGAAATTTTGGAAGAATGTATTATGTCGATTTTGTCACTCCTTGATCAGGAATATATGGGTGGTTAATAAACTTCCCTGGTCATTCGTCCATACGTTCGTTCGGTCGGCCCCTCTGACGAGTTTAATAGCTCCTAAACTAAGAGAGATATACGGACTTCAGACCTAAGACTTATCCATATAGATAAACTACTCTAAATTCTTATCAATCTTGATTTTTTGGAAAAAATTAACTTAGGATTGAATTATTAGAGATAAGTGACCTATAAGGTTCCCAAAAAGCAATAAAACAATAAAATTGTTTGCTATTCAGGATTTTGAGATCTTTTGGAACTAGTCTAACCTCAAGTCCGAAGACCGCTATATCGTTTTGCGGTTTTCGGCAAGGGTTATAATTTTATGAATACGTTTTCGATAAGCTTCTGGCTTAATTTCAAAATTACGTATGCAACGTATGGAACCTATGGAACATATGGAACGTATACGTATGGAATGACGTATGCAACAGACAGAGGAGGCAGCCAAAATCCCGAACGCCAAAATCCCGAAAGCCAAAATCCCGAACGCCAAAATCCTGAAAGCCAAAATCCCGAACGCCAAAATCCCGAAAGCCAAAATCCCGAAAGCCAAAATCCTGAAAGGGATAAAATTATATGGAGGAAAATGTTTAGAATAATTTCCCAAGACACAGAAGATTTCCCTTTGCTTCCAGCAAGCGCGGGTACAATCGAGGGAGTAGCTATGACATTTTTAAGAATTCGGGATTTTGGCTTTCGGCATTTTGGCTTTCAGGATTTTGGCTTTCGGGATTTTGACCGGGACCCAACGGACATATATATTCTATGAATATCCATTGCATTAAAATTAGCTCCTGCTGTCCCTATGTGTCCGCCGATTCCAATGTAAGCACAGTTAGTGTACGAATCCAAACCTTACGTGTTTCTTCCCCATTATTTTATTATACCTGATGAAGGGGACATAGATTCTCGAAACGTAGTGAGTTTTGAATATTTCCGTTCACCACTCATGATCCCCTATATTTTGACCTTTTCTTCCTTAAAGGGTTAAATCGTACACAGAGAGTTTCACTGTCAACAAGGAGTTTTGCAACCCTAATCGCTATATAATAAAACCTAATAATGTAGGGGAAAATTCCAAGCCCACGCTTTGTAAAATCCCAAGCTTCGTAATGATTAAATTTTTCCTATGTTTCTAAATGAATGCGACCGTTTAATATATTTTAAAAACTGGGCACTTTCTCCTAGAGAAACATAGAAAAACTTCCGTCATTACGAAGCTTGGGATCGTACGGATCACTTTCTCCTACATATGTACATCTAAAAATATTGTTTCCCTTAAAATCTAGTATCTCCGAAGGAAGTAAGTATGTCATTATTGAATTGAATTTTAATTATCTTCATCAAATTTTTTCACGCCTTTCATACGCCTATCGCCGTCTTAACATTGACTCTAACCATTAAAACTTAATAGTATAAGAGTCCCTTCATGTTATGTGTTTTGGTTCTACAATATCTGTCAGGCCCGATTATATGATCATAATTATAAACCTAGATGAGAATTGTAAGATCATAGAATACACTCTTAAGTAAAACATGTCATAAAGGATATTTCAGGAAAGAATGAATTCTTAAATTTATTTTAAGTATATTAAAAACGTAAAATCTGTAAAATGAAAAGTACCACAGACCAATTTGCGCAAGCAAAATTATTATTATTTTTTAAATTTTTTTTATTCTATTCTGTATGAAGAATAAAAGAGTGGAAGTTTTTCATTACTTTTGTTTGCTAACAAAATTCATTTGTAGGAATATCTAACATAATGAAGATTAAAACATAAGCACACCTTCGTATTTGCACTCTTCAAAAGCCATTTCTATTATGCTACTAAAGACTTTACGTGTAATGCTATTCTGAGTAGTAATTAATCTTGTACCATTTGAAGGACAGGTTGGTGGTCTGATTAATTAAGAAGATCGACCATCTGTCCCACTTTGAGGTCTATTTCAGTGCTCTTTTAGCCCCGACGCCAAATCACAAAGATCTCTGTGGTTGGATGACATCCTCTTTTGAGGTAAACATCCCATTATTGAGTACTTACCAATGTTTCCACCTCCATTGTCCGAATCGGTGTATTATTAGTGAGAAAAATAGTGTCATTGTCATTGTGTCATTTGTGATCAAATGGGAAGATAATCGCTCCTCGCCACATGAACTTGCTGGAAATGCTACTTCCATTGGGATTTTCAGTTCATCAGACTTTGTTGACACGCATCACAAAGTCCAAAAGGGGTTGTATTGTTTCTCTTTTTCACTTGGGGTAGATTTAACGCAATTATTTATCGGTGCGTGACATAATACCAATGAAGTGTTATTATTTCTACAATATTTTCCCTCAAAAGGCAACACAGGATACTTTTCACGACGAAGGGACAAAGAGCAGAGTTATTCTTTTGCTTCCAAATCTGTTTTCAGTTCAAATTGAGAGCAATTAGAGATTCCTCATTATTTAATTGAAGGGATGGGAGAGATTGTTATGACACAAAATATCAAAATAATTTTTGAATGAGAGATAAATAATTTTCACTTGTTGTCACAGTTACAGTGTTACCCTTCTTTTGTAAAATTCAGAACAAGATTTACGAGAAACACAGGAATGCTTTTGCTTTGCTAACAGAAGAATTTAAAGAAACTCAGTTTCGTTTGCATCTGTTTGATCTGCTGAAACTTTTTAATTTTTCATGTAAATCTTTTTTCAAGTAAACCCGTATTAAAGTCTGCCCATAATTTTTTAGGTCACGCCCTCTGCTGGACTACATAGGGGAAACTGGGGCACCACCAAACACGGGGTAGCACCAAACACTAATTTTTATTTCTAAACTACTTGGACTATCTCGACTTTTCATTCAGTGGGCAAGCATCCCTATAGTGCCTATAAATTCCTATCGGTCTTATCCTCTGATATCCAATATCCGATTAAAAAATTGCAGTGTTTGGTGGTACCCCGTGTTTGGTGGTGCCCCAGTTTCCCCTATATCAACTGAAGTTTATTTTTTTGAGTTTTCAGTATTTATTAAAAAAATTTTGAGAGAAGAGAAATACGCTGAAAAAGCTCAATTCTTTAAAGGGATTTTGCAGATATTCAATTAAATATTTTAGCAACCGCTTTTCTGTAAATAAAATTATTTATCTAAAACTATTTGACTAATATTTTGTCTCAATTCCCTCGATTGTTTTTTGGATTGAATTTATTTAAATTCTTTAAAGAGCAATTTAGTAATTTTTTATAGAAAAATTGGAATACCGTTGTAAGGGTATCGTACAAATTCGATTCTGTTTTTTTTTCTTACAACAAAATAAGCAAATTGGTTCCACATTTTAATCTGGTAATACTTTTCGTCTAAGAATATTAGCCAACCATAATCTAAATTCTTTCTTCCTGCTTTTATCTTGAGGGCTTTCTTGAAGGGTTTGAGAAATTAATAAAAATCGTGGAATTGCATGAAACTATCTGTTTGGATCCCACGAATCATTTTGTCTGACATGAATGTCACATCCAGATGAAGAGTAATGAGAATTCGTTCCTAAATTTATGATGTCAATGGCCATGGTAAATGTGCAATGAAGCTTTCAGAGCATATGGAGACACATGTAATATTCTTGTCCACTGTACCATCTTCCGCACATGATGTCGATCCTAATGAAATATTTCTGGTACCTCCTTCCCCATTCCAAAGACCATCTTACCCATGAGGGTGGATGGTCTTTTATTAGGGAAAATAATCCTAAATATTAGATAGTTTGAGCACAAGATTAGACGCACTTTTTCCGTCAAGGCTTGAGATTCCGAAAGGTTTTGCAATTCCTATTTTAAATAACTTACAGCTAACAAGGTGACAAATATGGACAATGGAAAAGCCAAATGCGGGAAAAAATATTTTCTCATACATGGAAGTTCACGTTCAATCTAATCGCATATTTCATGCAGAATTGTGAACTTGACGTTGAAAAAGAGTTTTAGAGCTTAAGCTCATGCAGTGGAAAAGTTCTTCTTACACCATCTCGCATACATTTTCAGTCCATATGACTTACAGTGAGTATATGTGGAAAATTATTATTATATTTTGCAGTATAAGTTGTGGCTTGTATGTGGAAAAAAAAGAATGATATAAAAATAAATAAGCAATGTTTACATTAGCAACAAAAAGGAGACACAAACTGAACACGTGCAAATGTTTCAAAGTTCTTTGTCTCGGCTTGTCGCACAATCTAACACACATACAGAGTGCATATAAAATTTTTAAATTAATTCTGACGTTTTCCCACTATTAGTTCTCACATTAAGACGCGCAATTAAATTATTAATAGACTGAGTACCATGCAATATCCACCGAGGAAGATGCGATATGAGCCACAATTTATGATGCAATGAAATGAAGAGTGTGAAATATTAATTGGATATTAAATTGTAAAATTTTCTGACTGAGGGTGTACGTATATTGACAATTCATTTCTTCATTCTTTTGCACTTGTCATCCTCATCTCACAATCGCATCACTTGCTCCTAGGGAAAAGAAAGATTCAATAAGCATAACTTACCTTTAAGGGATATACTCGTAATTAATTGAAATTAACCATTAATTAAAATTTTGCCGTAAGAAAAGTGAATGAGATAAAAAGAATGCAGTGTTAGGAATGCTAGGATTGTGATTTATGACTTTTTGCTGAGCACTTTGAAGGACATGTGCTATTTTTCATCCAAGTCTTCTCGCACAGCAAGAGTCATCCAGTGAGAAAGCATTCTGCAGGCGATGCATCAAGTGAGCCGAAGTGGCGGAAAATTCCTTCAAAGCTGACTCAGTAAGTGACAGGACTTGACTGACGTACTTCCATATTATCAACATGAAGGATTTCAACTTAATAATATACTTCAGTCGAAGCGAATCATTCAAGCGGATATCATTTTAAAGGTATTCAAGAGGAAAAAGGAACACTCAATGGGTCAAGTGGTAGAGCACTCGCTCTATGATGCAAGTGTCCCGGGTTTGAATCCCCTTTAGGTCACCAGGAATTTTTTTGGCGTTAAAGGTGTTCGAATTGCATCCAGTGAGCTTCACTGCACTTGATTCCACGGGCATGGGACTGACAACCTCATCCCGTACAAGAAAAAATAATAATACATGTCTAGCAATCCCCTTGCGGAAAGGCCTTGTTCCTTCATGGAATGCTGTGCCAGCATTATTATTAATATACTTCAGTCGAAGCGAATTTAGATGTTACTGATTTTAGCTTATTAGAAAGTAGATGCATCCTTACATCAAGTGACAGATTTAATTAGTAAGAATTAGAATTAGAGCATTCAGTAAAAATAATTAAACATTTATTCTGAACTACCATTAATAGTCACAGCCTAACCCAGGACTCTTATGCCAAAGACAGACTCATGTGCTGGACACACCTACGAGTGCCGAGGGACGGTTTAACGTACTAATAATCGAAATGATGATTAGATTACATTTCCATGAATTTACCACTAAGCCGTCTCTCGGATTGAGCCGAAAGTCTTCCGTAAACTGTAAGTCCGTACGACTTACAGTGAAGTATGTCGTGACTTGACTACTGCAATGGTAGCCGGGCTTTACGGGTACTTGTACTAATGCACAAATGGACTAATCATTATTCTGATTATAATTGTGTTAAGCTGTCTATCGACTTAAGCTTCAAATCTGTGCAGAACATTAGCCGTTCGAATCTTTTATGCAGCAATGTTATAATTTCTTACTTTTAGAAGAGAAACACCCCATGGAAAAGAGAATCCTAAATAAAAAATAAACGATTTCAGGCAGATCAAAGATGAATTAATAATTGAAATGAGCAACAATACAATAAAGAAAAATATGTATAATATCTAATATTGCAGGGAATAAGAACGTGAATAAAAAAGGTGTTTTTAGCCCGTGTTCCCTAGAAAGAAGAGTTTCAATTACTAGAAAATACTAGACTTTTTGTGACCGATTTTTTAATTCTGTGGTTCTTAAAAGTTATTTGCAAAGAACTTCGATCAAAATTTAAGAATCGATAGAGATTTCAAAAATTGACAGAATTTACGAATTATAACTGAAGGCTTGATACAGGGTGTTGCTTCATCGTAGACTTAAGCAAAGAAGTTTATACTTTAAGACGACTTTCCAAACTGGTTCTTTATAATCCTTGTGAATCATATGATCAGCCCCTTATAGCTGTTTGATACAATACCGGCCAAAATCCCGAAAGCCAAAATCCTGAACGACAAAATCCCGAAAAGGTAGAATCCAGAATAGGTCGAATTTTCGAAAACCAAAATCCCAAATGGGTCGACATACAGAATACACGTTTGATGATATGACAACATTAAATTTTCGGTAGCACGTGACGGTTATCAGTGGCTTTTTGTTTCTCACAAAAGAAGCTAACAATCGCCATAAGATTCTCCTCTCAAATTTGTAAAGAGCTTGTAGTCAGCAGGATTCTTTACAGAAGCTTAAACATCTTAATGTTAAAGTATCTGGACCAGACAATTTTTGGTATACTGAAATAGTGTAGTACCTAAACCTAACTAAATTCTAAAAAATCTAGAATAAGTTTATCTGTGTTTTTCAGTTTCGCTCCTGCAAATATTTATATGGCGCACAAAAAGTAGAGCTTTCGAATTTGCAGTATATAAATGGTTATAAAACTTTCTAACACTGAGAGAAATCCGAAAAAGTCAAAATAACATTCCGGAAATGTTAATTTTACCCTGCAGTATTGATCAAAAATCGGTGTAAATATTACCCTTTTTAGGTATATTATGGGTTAAAGTTACCCTTTTTTCATGTTGATTTTACCTTCAAAAGGTATAAAATTAACATTAAAAAATGTTGATATATTTTTACATCAGAAAAGTGTTAAAGTTATGACGAAAAAAAGTTAATCGTAGCCTCTTTTTTTCTTAGTGAAGTAAACGAATCTCTTTAATTCGGTAAGATGCCCGTAACCAGGGCGTGGACTATTTTAATCTCACATTGTCTTAATGATTCTTCCAGTTTTTAGGTATTGGGCAAGGTTTACTTGCTCGAGAAGTCTCGATGATTTAAGTCTTATAATTTCTGACAAGCTAAGATTGAATTAAATGATCTTCACAGCACTCTGGAATTGTATAATTACTAAAATTGTTACTAAATTATCTAAGTCCGAAGTTCCAAGACTTGTAATTCAAAAATTTAACCTATCCCTCTACTAAATAATATTGAAAAATTATGAATTTCATAAGGTTATGGTTTTTTAACACGGGGTTAAGACAGTAAGCTTAGCTGAATTCTCGAGTGTCTCCAAATGCTAGATAACAAAATATTTCAGTTATTTGTTAATATTTAATGTTTCTGTTATCCCTTACTATATTCAATCCTTTTTCTAATTTTTTCTAAAATTTTCTAAAATTTTTCTAAAATCTTTCCTGATAACAAATTAGAGAAGTTAAGCCGTAACGGCTAAACGGCAACAGGCTAAACCTTAGGTCTGAAGACCGTTATAAGAGAACGTGTTTTAAATTGTTCATTAAAACGGTTTGCAGAGTAAATTTTTAATTACTATATCTCATTAATTAAAAAATAAACATTTCAAAGCAAAATACTATTGTAAAGGTTATTGGCTTAGCAGATAGATTACTTACCTGTGGCCAATTAAAATTTCTTAGCTCACAATTCGATTAGTCACCAGCACTAATTAATAGCACATTGCAGAATGAGTGGAAATTCACAGTGAAAAATACAGCATTAGAAGTTGGAATAAAAGAAATTTTCTCTTGGATTTAACATTTATTTCATTTCTTTAAAAAAAGAGCCATTATAGTAATTATAAGCAGTTTTCTGAATCAATTTATATGATTTGTATTTTATTTCATCATGTTTTTTTTTCAAATGCAAAATATTCCTTAAAATGTATTTTCTTTTTATTATGTCGCATTATGATTTTTCTTTATTCATTATAAAAAGTATATATACACTTTGTCGATTTCTTTTCAAATATAAACTATTTTTTTTCTTTTTTCTTCTTCATTATAAAAATGTAATAATATAATTGAATGTCCAATTGGGTCGTATATAAATTGTGTCATTTTTCATCTTACTCTCTTTTTTAGTCAAATTCATTGTTTTTTTTATACAGTTTACCAAATTTTTTTTTTGTAAGAATTTTCTCGCATGGGCGTTCTTTTTTTAGTATAACAGAAACATAGAAGAGTATTTAAACTAAACAAATAAAATCATTATTTAAAAATATATTAAATTGATAATTGCTTAACATTTATAGATATATTTTGAATTATATTTATAAATATTAATTGATTTTATCAACATTTTGTGGCTTTTCACCGCTTTTCGATCATTTTCTTTGTTTGAAAGTTGAATGAAAAGTTGAGAAAATTTGTGTCACATTATCTTACATTGTTTTTTTTTTCAAAACTATTGTTGATTATCAAAGTACATTTCAATTTTATTACTTTTTCGCAATAGTTTAATTAGGAACAATTCTTGTTGGTTTTAATTTTTTTCTTCGTTTTTTTTTAAATTTATTTAGAAAATGTGATCTATTCTATTGGTGGTTTCAAGTGGCAATTTATGTACAATGGTTTTACCAAACAATAATTTTTTTTCTGTAAGAAAATGTGATCTATTGGAAAAATACAACAAAATGTCAATTATTTCACTTAATTCACTTTACTATTTATGAATGATAGCTGATAAAAATGATCAATGAATATATTTGCACGATGGTTTTTTTTCTTTGCAATGAAATGAATGCAATTTTGGATGAATTTTGCCGATTTTGGTCCACGAAATTTTAATTAGTTTAGAAGCACTCGTTTTTTTCCCGCCAAAATAATTAACTGAGAAAATCCAAATACACGGCAAAAAATATTTTGTCAATTTAACAGAGTAATTTCTGTATTTTTCTCATGATATTGATTTATTACAATAAAAAAAATAAACAAATTAAAAATTGGTAAGAAAATGAGATCAATGAATCACAGACCCGCTCTGAAGGGCAATTAAGACTAGGTTTAACCTAATTAAACTTATGGCTTATTTTCGCAAGTTTACTTGGCTATGTCTAATTGTTTTACTCGATTTTTTTCTGTTTTTCTTTCGTTTATACTTTTATGTTGAGATACGATATTCTACGTAGAAATGTCATTTCCCTTACTTTAACTACAATTATATTAGAGTTTGTTGTCTGTTTTTTTCTTTTGTTTTCTTAAAATTTAATTTCGATTCAATTTACTTTTGGACATCTATGTATGTTAAAAAGTATTTAATACAAATGTACTCAGTTTCCTAATAAATTATGTAGGAAAGCTCTCCAAATACTCTAAAATGGTTTTGATTTTGTTTTTTAATGGTTTCTCATCTCAAGATATTTATAGCAAGAAGTTAATTTGTTTTTTTTTTGTTCAAAAGTTCAAGCGGTTTGTGTTGGAAATTTACAATATTTATCTCCTACATGCTACAAAGATTTTTTGTGCTGCAATAATCACAAACGGTCAAAATTTGTTGAATTTGTTTATCAAAAGTGGCTAAAAACTGGTCATTTTTTTTGTTGTAAAATGGTTTGTAAATTTCCAACGACATGGGTAGCTATAGACAAAGACATTCACAGAATATTTTCTTTTAGAAATAAATTACTATTTAGTGTAGAGATAATTTACTTTATGTTGAGACGGAAAATTGTCATGATGGCTACGTCGCAATCACTGGCAAATTGTCAACATCTCATGAGACTATTTTAAATACGCAATTTTCCACTATTAAATATTCATCTTTTGTCACATTTTCCTTAAATATTGTTATCTTGTACTTTCTCATCAGCCCTTTGATGTGCAATTGTTGACTTTCTGTCGTATTTGGCAAATACGACAAAGTCAACATCTTTGTACGATTTATTGAAATCAAAAGATCAAAATGCAAAATTAAATGTTTCGTTTTTTTTATAGTTAAGTATAACAACGATTTGTTGCATACAATGAAACCGTTTCATTATTCTTTCGTTAATTCAAGCAAAATTTAAAAAATTTAAAGTTTGCTATAACGGACAAGGGGGGACTATTTCAGTTAACCAAATGGCTGAATGAGCTGTTAAACAGTGAAATTATGATGATTTTTGGAAATTAGAGATGGAAATAATAAAAAAAAAATGTAGGTTTATGAAAAATAAAAATATATTAAATGCCATTTAGAGTACATTTATGGTATGCAGTTAATGTTGGGAAAAACTATTTATTCCAAAAAAAGGAATTCCTTATTAATACACAATTAGTTTAAAAATAAAACTGCGAAATTTAATTTCATTATATGGATCAAAACATTAACTAACTGTCTACGTGTATTATTTACAAGAAAGATCGGTCCAATTGCTAGCCAATTTTCGATGATGTCATATGGAGGATATTTTTTTATAGCATTTTATAGCATGAATTTTTCATCCGAAAAATTTGTTAAAAATCCATATGACATCATGCTTTGGACCGTAAATACAAAAGAGATCATTCGAAAACTCTGAAGAACTGTACAAACTATAATCATTGCTGACGTTTCTTTTTAGAATTTCTTTTTTTTTATGTGGATTAGTACTTTTTACCATATCAAAATTGATTTTTCAATTGCAAGACATTACGTCAGCAGTTCACTAGTACCAGTCAGGGTAATTCGAATTGATTATAGTTCATAAGCCGAAAAAATGTACATTTTATTCTAAAAATTGATAAGAGAATGATGCAGTAAGTTATTACTAAATTTTACAAAGAATATACATTGCGATATCGATGATTTCGTATTAATTTGTATTTTTTCTGTTGCTGTTACTTTTTATTAAATTGACAGCCCAAAAAGGAAATTTTTCAATTACACATTCGATTGCTTTTTTTTTACTTACAGTGTACCATATTAATCTCCTTGCTCTTGCTGTTTGTTTTTTTTTGTTTTAAATTAAGAAAAAGAAATGTATGTTGCGCTCGAGTGTGGCAATGGAATCTTGTGTTGTAATCCTGAGAATTTACAAAATGCTTTGTTGAAAGTATCGTTGGGTTTTTAGCAGTGTACACTGGAAATAAATTTGAATGCTTCGTTGAAATTCAATATTGCTTAACCAGGACATTTTTTTTTGATAGAATAATTTGAATGATTGCATGAAGCTCTACGAAATAATTGATTCTTTTAGCACACCTTCAAAAATCATTCTCCTTGCAGCAAGAAGGAGACTTGTACCAAAGTGGAAGAAAAGATTTTTTAAATTGGACTGTTATGAAAACCATGATTTTTTGTTGTTTTTGAAGTTTTGTACTTGGTAAATTTTAATTTTTCATCACTAAATGTCTTTTTTGTAAGTTTGTTTTCTTGGTTTTAGTACAAGTCTCATTCTTACCACATATTCCCTTCCCAAAATAGCTCAATCATCTGTTTTATGATCACAATGCAGCTCATTATTATTACTTCAATACCACTCTTTCTAATCTCTACTATAAATTTACTTAATAATTTTCATTAAAAACCTTTCGTCATTTATATTCGCAATAAAATTGTTTTGTTTAAGAATTGTTTTTCATCTTTTCTTTAAATTGCTATACAATCCATTTTCACTAGAATGAAATATTAAAAAAAATAATGTTTATATGAGATCAAAGTTTGTTCAATTTTTGCCTTGTTTTTATTCACTTTTCATCTTCAATAACACAATCGTAATATTGTAATTCTTTGGGGCTCTCAAGTATCTATTTTTTTGGCCATTTGTATCCTCTAATTTACTCTTCCTTTTAAAAATTGTTAATCTTTTTTGCTTCAATATCTTCGAAGAAATCTATATTATCTTTGTTTGTCTGCGACAGAAAAAAATGCAGTTAAACTGTTACAAATTCTATCACGTCAAAAGTTTTATTTTTTTTTATATTTTCAAATGCATCCAATGGACATTGTGGAATAAATTTCCTGCAATGGGACAAGTCTCCGAAAATGGTTAGAACTACAATGTAAATTTGAGAGATCCACAACGTGACAGTATCATTTCAGTAAATCAGTCGTTTTGTTCTCAATTATCGTTTTTTTCTCACTTGGATTTTTTTCTTGTTCCTTTTTTTTCAATCACAATGCGCTTTAATGAGCTTTTTCTGTTGCTATGTAGAAATAAACAAAAAAAATTAACGAAGACAGGAATTGGTGAAATAAATGAGAATGATGCTCTTAAATTGATGCTTGAGTTAAAACAAAATTAATGTGATAAACATCAAACATAAATTGATTTGTTCGTGTCTTCTAAAATTTGTCTCTTTCTCAGAAAGTATTTTTTTCATTTAAACGAATTAGCTGCAATTTAACTTAATTAAATTATACGCTGTTCTCTAGACAATTTAAATGGTGCTGTATTTTGTTTTTGGAAATAAATAATGAGAAAAAAAACATTAACTCATGCTTCAGTAAAAAAAATCATCCTGGAAATGTAAAATGGGAATTTTACTTTCATTTTGGGGTAATGTATTAAACTGTTTTACTTTTCAATGATTTTTTTCTACGTCCTTTTAAATGACGTAGTTTTCTTTTAAATCACAATCGCTTTGGGTTACAATTAATCCTTAAAAGCTACATTCACATTTTTGTCCTACACGCTACATTGAAAAAAAATTATCTCCACACATTTTTTCATCATTTATTTATAAAACAACATTGATTTTATTTATAATTACATTTAGAGTATAAAATAGTATCGCTGAGGATATTATCAAATTTAATCCTCACGAAAAAAAATTATCCTCTAATATTCAAATATTATTTTACTTTAATTTTCATTTGCCTTCAATCAAATATTTTACTTACAAAATATATTTTTTTCCATCTTCACCATCTTTTACGAAATATCTATAAAAAAGTTATTACAATATTTTAAGAAGTGTGTTATCCAAATATGTATATGCAATTTTTGCCATTCTTATCAAAAATCTTCTGCTTGAAAGTTTTTTTTTATTTGCGCCAAATTTACCAATCTTATACTCTCTCCAAGTTCCATGTCAATGGCAGTGTTGAGAAAATGAATTCAGCAAAATTTTCAAACAAAAAATTGGTCTCCATCGAAAAATTGTATCGTTGATTTTTTTTTAATTTTTGTGTCTTTGTGTGCTTAATCTCTGTCTTTGCACGGAATTTTCATTGCACGGAAAATTCACCGCGAAGCGAATATCCCGCATCCGACCACAATAAAGAGGGCAGTCACCAGCGACCAATTGAAGCACTGCTCCTGAAAAGAAATTGGCGAATTTTGAGTATTTTAGGTCATAAATACCTGATAGACTATTAAGGAGTAGAACAGGAAGGCCTGTATTAGATCACTATGCAGGGCTGTAATTTACAGGACTATTTAAAGTCCTTCATTTAAACTTTTATGCGTCTGTAAAGAAGACCTACATAGCCGAACTTATGGAGCTTGTAGACTATATACGTTTAGTACATTTCTGTGCTAATTAAAATTAATGCAGAATTTATAAGATTTTCTTACGTCTATTCTCTTTGCAGAATATGATAATTTCTTGAAATCTTATTTAGTAATAAAAATGTGACAATAGACTTGTACTAAATACCATGAAAGTTAAAAAAAAATCCCTTTCGTCTAGTTTTAGAACAAGTCGAGTGACAAGCAATGTGACTAATGTCAATTATTTTTTTTAATGAAAAATTAGATATGTTTACTTTAGTTAAATAAACAGATTCCGTATTTCTTAGGTGTTTGATTTTAGTACAAATACTTGTCGTTGAATGTCAAAAGTCTCATACCTAATAACAAAGATGAACTACACCCAACGAAATTCAATTAAGAGGGTAGCATGAAGTACCTGGAATAAGTGGTGTGTAAATCCAATTAGCTTAGAAATTTTTTATACAAAATAGGTTCTTATAAGAGCAATTTATGTTATACAGACCAATTTTGTATAAAAAGAAATCTAAGCTGATCGGACCTATACACCACCCATTCCATGCTATCTTCTTATTTGAATTTTGCTAGGTGCATTACGTTTCTTTTATTAATTTATAGTCTTTGTTCTACTGTAAAAGAATAAAAGTATCGCTAAAGCTTGGTTTAGCACATGCCTGTACTAAATTAATTTATAAAAGTAATTTGATATTTTGTGTTTCATGTGTTCATTGTCTATTAATGGCTGAGAATCTTCATTTTTTTTGTATAAAAATCACAATAATCCTCAAGTTACGTAAGATCTTATCTGTACTAAATTTCAAACGTGTTTTGAAAAATTCTTCATTGGATTGGTTTGAATTTTATTTCAAAATCGACAGAAAAGCTTTTAAAACAATTTAACTGAAAGAAAGGGAAAGAAGTTCGGGAATATCTGAAAAAATGTGCTGATATTTTTTATGCGCCTATGATTTAGTACAAATATATACTGATATGTTTGACTTAGCTTTATGAGCATTTGTTAATAATTGATATATCTGCGATATCTTCCAATAATAATCTTTGCTGCTTCAAAATTTGTATTGTTTGGGAATTTCAATTTTCAACCCGATTTTAGCACATTCCTGTGCTAAATTAACTTGCAGTAGTTACTTATAGATTTACCTCATAACTAGCTTATTATGTCGCTTTAAAATTTTAAGTGTTTTTTACATTGTATAGCACGATATATATGTTCGTGATTGTTATCTAAAATGAAATCATAAAAAATCTCAGCTAAAACATGTATCTGTAGTTAAAGCATTTTGACTTTATTTATGATATTTTAAGTAGTCTAATTGTACTGTAAAGACGTTGGAATATCATATTAGGTTTTTCAGAATCACACTCAAGTAATTTAAATCATGTTAGGATTGTATTTAGCACATGCATGTGCTAAAATAATCAGCTTAAATGCATTTCTCAAAATTGTGAAATTTTCTAATGGACCTATCTGTAGCAGATATTATTTTGTTTGATTTTTTTTGTAAGAGCTACAGACATACATATCACAAGAAACAGAAGTAGGAGCAATTTTGACGAGAGAATTCGGCCATAAAAATGAGATATGAACACTTGTGTGGAGACGAAAAACTATCTTGGGGAACAAGTGTATTATCACAGGGTCACTTTTATGGGCCATTATTGATGTCAAGAGTGAGAGATGGGCAAGGGCAGAGGGTGAAGTTGATGCCATCACCCCTCGACTTTGCTCACGGTGAGCCTGAGATCGAGGGTCCAACCTTGCCTCTGGGAAAAGGTCTAAATACATAAATAATAAGGGATGCAGAAAATATACTGGGAATTATGATGAATAGCTATCCAATGCAATTATTACGAAATTTGTCTTAACCGAATACACTCACTTAAGTGCATTTGCTATGAAGAGTGGATTTCCTCAAGGGGATTGCAGTTCATTTCGGGGTGACAAAAATGTGTTAAATGGAACAGTCACTTTTGTCTCGTCAACACACTTCATTGTTGATTCATCACATAGCTCTTCTTGTAAACACCGTCCGATGGTGGTTTATGGATGGAAAACTATTCTTCTGGGGTGGATTTTTTTGTGTGTCCCCATACATACAATAATATGTTCCGAAAACAGTTTGGAAAAACATGTGTAATTTGGTATTTTGTTTACGGAAAAATTATTATGCGTTCGCGCGCCATGTCTTTGATATTTCAAAATATTTATGCAACACCCATTCACACGTGTTCAGTCTTCGTATTTATGAAAATATTTAGAGAATCACAAGTTCACGCATTTATATTGTATATAAACTAATTTTTGTCGAGGAGGCCTTCCATGGGGGGGGATTAAGGACAGGAATAGTGTGAAGATGTGGGTCTTAAAACAATGACCTGACACCTACCTTTGGCTTGTCTTTTGGTGTCTCTGTCTCAGTGGCAGGAGGAGGTGGGAGTGATTTGCCTTTTTTGCGCTCTGGAACACGCCCTGGAAATTCCGTGAGTCTCTCACGGGCTTCCAGGTGATGAAAGTGCTCCTGGAAATCATCCAAGCTGCTATCGTGATCACTTGGACAATCATCTTCATCCTCACCAGTTGACGTCAATCGAATTCTGCGGGGTAAGACGAAAGATCATGGAGCAAACACACTCTTCAACAGGGCAAGATCCACTGCCAATGACTAACATTGTTTTGTTAGAATTAGAACAATAGCTCTTGCAATGAGTCTAATCATGATTGCAAAGAATGAGCGTGGGAAAATGCGATCTCATTGAAGAAGAAGGAAATGTTCAATATCGAAAATATCTTATTCTTTCAGAGGATCTCAATGTGCACCAAAAAAAATCTAATTACCTTTATCATAAAATGCAACAATGAGAATAATAGATAAAAATCTCGTATGGAATCCAAAAAATAATCTTTCAGGAAGAATTATATTCCTAATAAAGATGCCAGAAGATTGCACGCATTTTTTTTTTTTCGAAAAGTACCCGAAGTAATTCTGAGTAAATTACTTGAATCACCACTAATTAATACAAGATGCGTGTGGAATATTTAATTATTGAGAAAACATTGTATATCTAATTATTTTCAATATTTCATTTAATGATTTCTTTCGTATTTCAATTACTGCGTAAAATCTTTATGGCACATCATAAAATTCAAATTCAAAATTTATTTGAAAATAAGAAAGATGTACTGGTAATGACTAGCGCACAATAACTTTTGTTTGTAAACATGTTTTCAAAATTTCCCATGAGAATGAGCGAGATGACTAGATCTAGATCTCATTCACTCTCATTGAAATGTCAAAAACATGTTTACTAAACAAAAGTTATTGTGCGTTAAGCATAATGCTTAATTTTCTAATTTTAAATATTTTGTTTTTAGTTTATTTAAATCTGTTTAATGTTCGCCTTTTTTTTTAATTAGTGCTGATACTATTTTGAATATCTCTCATCATTGAGGATATGGTTTGAAACATTAAAGCAATCTGTGCTATAATATTATTTTAGGCCACGCCCCTTACAAGAGTTCAAAGTTCAAATTAATTATGAGATTTCTTTTAAATTTTTTTAATTGTTTACACTGTAACTGCGTACAAACAAACCGGTATTACAATTTTAAATGTGTTAACTTCAAGTATCCCTCCCATTAAGAATAGATTAAGCTGTAAATAAATATTCCAAAATTTTCGTATTCACCAATATACCTTGAAAAAGTTTACAGAACGGCTACTAAATTTCAAAAGCCTTGGATAAGAAAAAAATAATTCGTAAAATTGTTCATAAATGTTTGATAATAACTACTGGGTACTTAAGATATAGTCGTAAAGCGTATAACCCAAAAAAAAATTGTAAAATTTTCTTTTTTTACAAACATTTTTCGTAATGCTATCACTTGACGAGAATTTTGTGCTCTTTTACAAACATTTGTCAGGTAAAAATTTACGAACAAATGACGAAATTTTACGAATTTTTTTTGCGTGTTTACCAACATTTACGAATGAATGTTTCTGAAAGAACAAAATAGGGGAAACTGGGGCACCACCAAACACGGGGTAGCACCAAACACAATGATTTTTTAATTAGATTTTCGACTTCTAAGGACAAGATCTATAGGAATTTATAGGCACTATAGGGAAGCTTGTCCACTGAAGGAATGGTCGAGATAGTCCAAGTAGTTAGAAAATAAAAATTAGTGCTTGGTGCTACCCCGTGTTTGGTGGTGCCCCAGTTTCCCCCTATACGCGTCAAGGGATCATGTTACAAACAATGTTTGTGCAAAAAGTATAAACTCTTGCGCACTTGTTTATGAGTTATATGATTTACGAGCATTTCGTAAGTCCCCAAAGTTTGTTTTAACCCTTTAAGGACGATAGGGACACCGGTGTCCCAAAAACAAAATTTTTCCTACGGCCTTCTACAGTTGTGTTTTGCTCTAAGAAGTCAGAAAAAGAGATTTTTTCTGACCCCCGATTTTTGACCTTCTCGTCCTTAAAGGGGTAATTCACAAACGATTACGAACATTTTTTCTGTATACAGCTTTTTAGGGGCGTGGCGCTGTTTCTTTCTTTTTTTGTAACAATTTTGTATATCTTTTGATAAAGACTTTTTAATTTTTTATACAAATAATTTGCTTTAAAGCATTTTACAAGGGGAATTAATTGTTTTATTAACCAGTTCAGATCGTTTAGCCTCCACCCACAACTAAGTTTGTAGGAGGTTCTTATTGTTTATTAAACGTAGAAACATTAAAGGGGGCAAGGCATAAATTTATTTTGCAGAGTTTATCTTGAAAGATATATATCTAGATATATTTATATACATGCACTGAGAGAAATCCGAAAAAGTTAAAAAAAACATTTCGGAAATGTTAATTTTACCCTGCAGTATTGATCCGAAAACGGTGTAAATATTACCCTTTTTAGGTGTATTATGGGTTAAAGTTACCCTTTTTTATGTTGATTTTACCCTTAAAAGGTGTAAAATTAACATTAAAAAATGTTGATATATTTTTATACCTAAAAAGCGTTAAAGTTTATGACGAAAAAAAGTTAATCGCAGCCTCTTTTTTTCTCAGTGTACCAAAAAGCTTTCAGTTAAAAGAAATAAAAAGTAAAGAATTAACAAGGGTAGTTTTTCTTACCGTCTAATTGGCAATCGTTGCTGTTCGATGGAGTGCGATGGAATACGATGTACTTCCTCGAGGGGCTGATGGGTGTAAGTTCTGGGTGTTCTCGGTGTAGATATGGATCTCGGGAAGAAAATCTCGCCATAGTGGCCAGGAGTAGTGTGGGCAGTTGCATGTGGACTGCAGGAGGGACTTGGTGGTGGCAACGGAAATGCTGGAGTTCCTGAAGGGAGAGCGTGAGACAAAGGTGAGCAAAAAATGGTGCTAAAAAAGACTGTCACCATTGAGTGAAAAATACCCCAAGAATTAGTTATTCATGAAAATTCTTATTGGCACGAATACTGACCTAAGGCGACAAAAAGGAGTTGAGCAGACGCGATAAAATATAACCCAGAGTGATATGACATGTTTGCGTGTTTGTCTCATTTTTAGGATTTTTCTTTTTTTTCTCCGTAGTAATTAATTTTGTTAATGACTCAGTTTGTCTTCAATGTGAGTGATAAAATTTGTCTTTGTGCTACTCCTTCATCTCTAAAATTATTTTTATGGCTGCATGGTGCAAAAAACACCTTTTTCGCATTTAATGCAATTAAAAGGATTAAAAGACGCTCCTTGATTTTTAAATAAAATGTCCTCCTCGAACGTGTTGCTTGTTATCTTTTTTTTGGCTAAAATGACGAAGACAATTTGTCACTATCTTAATCAAGTATTAAATATGCAAATAATAGTGCGGCGAGAGCATATTTAAATAATTGACTTGAACCATCAATTACAGAATATTTTGCTTGATGGATTGAGTTGTTTTGTCGTTTGGAAGTTTATGTCCGTTGGGGAAATGGTCAAATACGCAATTTGAAAATCATGTTGAAACAATTTTCTTTTGCAATTTTCGCCGATTAAATATTTAATAGGCGGGTTTTTATGCAAACTGCATTAGCTGCAGTGTGTATTATTGTGTTTATTTTACGTGCAATTCTATGTGCATTTTCATGATTGCACTTCAACGTCTCACTTGAAATTTTGTACATAAATACACTGAAATTCGATGGAAATGCTCAATTGTTGGTAATGAAAAATCAGATCAAGTGCAACGTCAATGCATTTTTTATGTTTTTTTTCCGGGGTACCCTCAACATCTAGTCAAATAGATGGTCAATTGATAAAATCATTGTGACAGAACATGAATAATTGATATTGTTAAAAGACAAAAAAGCACGCAATGTGCAATTATGCATAATTATTGTCATTTTTGCATTAGATAATTTGATGGGAGGGAGAGTCTCTTCGGTGTTTTGGCGCGATAACAACATGGTAATTACATTTAGCAAGAATTTGAGTGCAATTTCTTATCGTGATTGCGATGAAAGATAATTTGAGAAGGGTTTAGAAATGCTAAAATGTAGGCGGTGAATAGGGGGAGATGGGGCTACATTGTTATACGATTTTTCGTATTTTTCTAAAGGAAACTGGGTTTTAAGATGAATTTGGCTAGTCAAAACAATTGTGCATCTAAATAAAATAATTGTAAGACCTAGCTACATTTAGAAATAGGCGAAAAAATTAGTGACATTTCTCTCTACAATTGGGCGTATGATCGAATGGCTCACAGCTCAGTTTGAGCTAACCATTCCCATTTTTCTCTCACAATGCTTAAAACCGCGCAAGTTGGACAGATCAGTGTTTTTCCTGTTTCTTTTTCTTTACGATTTTATGTGAAAAGATTTTGTTACAAGGTGTTTTTTTATCATAAATTTGATGAATAATTTACCATGGCATATACAACCTACGAAAGAGCTTTTCCACCGTTTTGCTCTGGAGGTTGGGCACCAACGCTAAGACGGCGGTGGACGCAAAGCCACAAACATCTCACAAAAATCCTATTGTAACGCGCTATTAAGACATTTTTGATGAAATAAATTATCTATCTATCTAAATCAAAAACAATGTAGCCGCATAGCTCAAAGTAGCCCCATCTTCCCCTTTTTGAATGAGTCTTAAAGTCGTATTCTTATGCTTTTTTTCTCAGTTTCAAAGGCCTCACTTTAAGTACATTAAATTGACCGTTGAAAGTGAAAATGACTATCCAAGACACACTCCAGGAAACCGTAAATGATAATTGCAAAATTGCAGATTGGTTAGTTATTTTTATTTCATTAATGTTTATTTGTGAAAAGATCCTATCTCATTCATTTTCTCGAAAAATAGTAAGTTCTTGCAAAATACTAGCCAACAAGTAGTTTTCAGAGTATGTGCCTCGGCTTTATTTTTTTCAAGTATTGTTCGTTATTTTTCGTATTAGGGTAGAATCATGTTTTCCATCAAATCGTACAAAACTTAGTCTTTTAACAGAATTCTCAGAAAAATTGATAAGCGAAAAGAAAGTATAAAAACGTATCATAAAAAGATAAGAAACGATTTTGTGTATCCGCTAAACTAATATGTTTATCACGCGTAGTATTTATTATTCGTGTAATAAAATTTGGTTTTGCATCTTCTACTGTCTTATTCTCTTTATTTTTATTAAATATTTATTTTATTTTCTCAAAGCATAAGATAATCAGTTTGAGTTTAAAATCTTCAGGAAGATGGAAATAATTTCAGAGTTTACATTTATGTTTACTTTCGATGGCAAACTTAATTATTCTAATTATTATTCAATTTTAAATATTAGTTTAAAATACATTTAATAGGCTGTAATGAGCGGTAGGCAGCCTGAACAATTCTAGTTTTTAAATATCAATCTTGACAAATTTCTTACATCAGTGCTAATTTAAATGTTGTTAGTTACTGACCGTTAGAACTTAAGTTCTAGCTCATTAGTATTATCGCAAATAGTGCATTTAGATCTTTTTAAAATACATTAATTGTATTTGTATTTATACATTAAAATAGCATTGAATCATTTAAGCAGGTGCATTAGTGAAATTCCTGGGAATAATAGTAATAGTTTCGTGAATTTTATGAGTATTAAGTATTTTATGATTTTAAGTATTTAGAAAAAATGGCTGGTAATTATGGGTAGTTAATTCAAATTTTCCCATTCTTACCAGGAATTATTCTCATGAGTCTGGCAAATTGATTTGATGATATTTCATAAAGTACAATGCGAGTGTGTCTCCAGAGAGTGTAAGTATGAGCAGAAAGAAGCAAAATAGCATGACGGAGTGTTCTTGTATTTTTAATCTTACAACATGAGGCACGACTATTCAATTTTCTTCCATCCACCATCTAGAATCACCAAGTAAATTTAATAAAGCACATTTATTCTCTGCAAGTATCCACATTAATATAGCATTGTCATTGCCAATCGACTAATTAATGTTAATTTATTCACGTGCAGTGCAAAGAGGAAAAAAATGGCATGAAGATGTGTTTGTTGCAATTTGCATCTTCGGGTGGATTTATAATTTATTTTAGTGGCTCTCTTTATTTTCTATGATAGTGCCCCATATCAAGATGAATACAAATGGGACTCTAGACTTGTATCACTCAAATAAAGTGGTTCTTTCATGAGATCTGGAGTAACTTAAGTCTTAAAGGCTTACTTGAAGGTCTCTTGGAGGCAGAAATGCGGGGATCTCCGCTGGGCGGAAGCCTGAGCGGATTTAGCTAAAGCCTAAAACGCGGAAGACTATCAGCTGATGGAGCGTTAAAGCCCATATTGCTCAGTGACGCCTTGAAATCCCAGACCTTGAAAGTGATTCCCATTTGATGCAATGGTGGTTGCTCAATTTTAATTTTCAGTGCAAATATAATGCATATAAATCAAGCCCCGTAATTGAGCCAACTTGCAGCTAACATACAATGTTTGCAGTCCATCCAGTGGAGCATTTAGCATTGGCGCGCGCAATAAAACCACTTTGTTCGTCACTCCATGGCACATTGTTGGTTAAAGCTGGGGACGTTTATCACCAACATGGCACATGAGTCTTCAACTCTTCTCCACATACAACACCCATCCAAAAGCCCATAGATCCACGAGCCGCCGGCTTTGGCTTGTTGCACAACACAAGCCAACCACCAGCTAAATCACATACCCCTCCCCCTCTGCAACCACTATATATATTTGATTATTTTCTAATTATAATACAAATCTATGTGCATGAATTTAGTCGTGTGTCTAATGGTGTTTCTGGAGAAATAAATCTTCAATCGCAATTAAAGTCAATTAAGGTAAGCTGAACAGTATTCTGATTCTCAAGGATTCACAAATGTCTGCTAGTTTTTTTTTCACTTATGTTTTTCCGCAGACTTTTGCATGCAAGGCTGAGTATTTGCCTAGCATTTTGTGGAGTGCATCAGGTAATTATTTCTTTAAAGAATGGATATATTGCTAGTAAATTTATATTGTGATTTGATTTTTATAGCAATAATCAAGTTCATGGGGTATTTTAATAGGTTCGAAATGTAAGTTAGATCGCAGATATTTGCATTGATCGTCGTTGTGTCAAGTTATAGGGCTATTACATTGCATAAAAATAATTAAATATTACAAGATAATTATAAGTTATCTTGAGTTTCAATTCATCTTTTTTTTCTTTTGCATTGTATTAGATGTAAGTAGGACTAGCATAAGATTTTTCTCAGCAGGTAAAAATTTAGTACTAACGTCTAACAGGACCATCAAAGTCGGAGAAGTCTCTGGAGCAACAGTCTTTAAATTGTCCTTTTACTCTACATCTAGGGGATGGCTTTCAAGCTTCGAACGCACTCTGGTTTCGAACACTTCCCATCCTTCCCATATTCCATAATGAATCTGTAATAGTATATACTTATCCAGTTAAACTAGATCGCATTTTCTGGTGAAAACGGAGTAAGACCTTTTTTCGCTTCTTTCAACTTTTATTCGCTACAACGTTTCGGGAATACGATGTCCCCTTCATCAGGTCTACAAAGCGTTTTGAACAATTTGGTTACATTTTTAAAGAATTTTTAACATTTACAATGGATTCTTTTACTAAAAATTCTTTAAAAATGTAACCAAATTGTTCAAAACGCTTTGTAGACCTGATGAAGGGGACATCATATTCCCGAAACGTTGTAGCGAATAAAAATTGAAAGAAGCGAAAAAAGGTCTTACTCCGTTTTCACCAGATATTGCACTCCACCAGACCGTACATAGTCGAATAGATCGCATTTTTTAGGTTTTTAGTACATGCCTGTGCTAAATGCGTGATTGTAAGACAGACCTTGATTTCAATATTTAATAAATATTATCACTGTCAACAAAGGAGAATATTATTAAAATTATTATATTTCTGAAATGATATACAATATAAACAATATTATCAATTTCAATCGCTGAACTCAAAATATTATGATTAATTTTGAGGAGTGACATTCAATGCGATTTCTGACTATTTCGTAGTATTTATAGCGCATCATGATGGCGTATTAATTTTCCTGCAATCGATAGAAATTGTATATGGTTTCCTAATCGTTTTCCAATTTTTTTTCTTGCTATCTCTGTGTATTCCTGAAAATTATTAATTGAGGGTGTGCTATCGGTCTTCGACGGATTTTTTTCCACCGTTTTGGAATAGATTAGCTCTGGTTGAGAAGAGTATGGGAGAAATCCATCAGTCATGTGAGACAAAATACAATTACGAGTGAGATTAGAAGTTAAAACTGTTGTGCTGCGGATGAGTCAGTTGGAGAGGTTTTCTGCTGATAATTCTTCCCTCAGTCCCCGACAATCAGTCTGCAATTACTCATTTTGATACTGCATTGAATTCACGGCCGTGGATAATTAATAGACAGTACGGTGAATATGTTCTGTATACAGTTTACTCACGTGTTCAAAATGGACTTATAAGAGGTGAACAAAGGAGGAACACTATCGCCGGCGGCATTTGAAATTTCGAACAGGTTGACAGATATACTCGTCCAATTCATACATCTCTAATTTGTTGTACAAACATGATGGAAAAAAGTGAAAATATATGTGCATTCATTTGATTCCTATGCCATTTGCAAGAAATCATTACACTCTCTTTGTCTTTTCGCGGCTTTCGCATACGTTTGAAAATGCGAATAAAAAAAAGCGCGACAAAATACAGGTGGTAAGTGGTCCCTTTACCTCTCAACAGCTCTATGTGATTTTTACCTCTGTTCCAAGTGCTAATTCCATTGTTGGATAGGAAATGTGATTTTTGAGAAGACATAATTGCACATTGATGCAAGAAAGTTGATTGCAATTATTTGGCTGGGGTATATCCCTCAGTTTTGCCATATTAAAACGCAACTGCAACTGGCCAGCATCCAGCTGTTACACACTATATTTTGAGACTTGGTATACTCTAATATGTAATTACACATCAAATGGTTCATTATGTCAAGAAAGCTGGCAATGTTTTGTCATCGTTATGCAACTTTTTCGCGCCATTATCTGTACACTTGCCTCTTGGAGCACTACTTGTGGTCAATCCAATCAAACAGGAGTAATTTTGATGTTTAGATACCACAAGTGTGTTGTTTATAAATAAAGCGATTAGCCAAGCAAATGCGATGAAATTGACAATATAGATCTACACTGAGAAAAATTTAATTGTAAAAATACCGAATTTTTATTTAGAAAATTCTGTAGTACAAATATCACCTTAAAAGCTTGATTGAGGTTTTCAGAACTTATTAATTCGCTTTCACACTCAGTGAATCCGGTATTGTAAATTTTACTATAATAATATTAAAATTTACCATTTAGATAACAGATTTCATGAATGTATCGAAATTTGATTATTTATACAAGGTATCCCGGGATTCACTACGTCGGGGTTATTAAGATAACGTGATTAGTACTGGAAAATTATTAGAAAAACCACTTGAAGTACAAAAATTTTTAAAATGATAAATTTGAGAACATTTTTTATACTTTTACTAGAAAAAGACATTTAAAAACATTTCTTTTTTGAATGTTCTAAATTTTTTTTTTCAGATACCCAGAGTAATCAATACTTCATATTGATATATTATATCTTAAAAATTAAATATTTTCAACAGATTTTCTATGTTCTATGTTTCTAATTGCGAATGCGCGCTAAATTTTTGATTCCATAAAAGTGATTAATTCTGGGACCTCCTGTATAATTTAGTTTATTTTTTCACTTTTATTAAGTTTTATGATTTTGATTAAGTAGCCTATCATATTCTGATAATTCTTATTTTATTCTTATAAAAATGTTCTATCAAAATTATTGTTTTTTCTTAATCAGTACTATTTTCACAATAAATTTAATTCAATTTATTTCTTCTCAATTAAGTTACGGTTGTCGATGATTTACCTAGAGCGATCTTGTTGAAATTTAACAAAAAATTCGAATTGTAGATTGTATAATGCAGAGGTGTGCAAAAAACCGTTGAAACCGAATAAACGTCAAAATAAGTTTGTTCTATTAGCGTTTTTACCATTGACGTACATGTTTTATTCACGTTTATTCGATTTCAACGGTTCTTGCACTACTCTGGTATAATGTCACGATTTATTGTTACAGCTCTACTTATAATCTGGTATTGATCCGATAATTAATTTTCACTAAAATTATTAAATTAAATTACACCATTGCATTTCACAATGCAATGGTGTAATTCGAAATCGAACTAATCTTGTAATTTTGAGATTTCCTCTTTGTTTTTTTTTTTTTTTGAAAAAAATAGAGAACTACGGAGACGTTCACTTGGATGTAGGGCTTGTGCTTCTTTTTAGTATTGTGTTTTGCTTTTGGCCATCTGAAACAATGAGGAAATCTCAAAATTCCAATTAATGTTCGATTCCAATTTGCAATATCCCATTTATTTACAAATGTAGTTTTGGAGATATTTTGCGTGATTGTCCGATTAAGGATCATGATTATAGTGAAAGTTATCGTAATTCTCAGAATTTCTATTACCCCATTATATTTCGTAATTTCTAAATAAAGAGCAATTAAAAGTTCTTCTTGTTCTCTAAAAATGGTGAGTAAACTACATTTCTACTAAATCGTCTCTTGATTAATTCTAAGATATGTGTAAGTCCTTTCTTTTGAAAGTTAAAGGAAAGGTAGTTTTTACGAAATTTATTTATTTTTTAATTTTGAGTGAAGCTTGTAAAATGTAACGGTGTTTAGGCTTACCATGCATCAAGTTTAAAATTAAACACTTAATTTTTGATCTATGATAGTTTTCGGTTCACAAAAAATCCACATGCACAAATAAGTAGAAAATACCGATTAATTTTTTTCTCAGTGTACCTTCGTACAATTGTAGTGTGGTGATAAAACATTTATGAGTTACAAAGTGGTGATTGACTTTTCTCAAGATTGATTGCTTAAAATGGAAATACAGAGTAAGGAAAAAAAGACGCAGCACCACACTATTGCAATATTTTTAGGTTATTTCGCGAAATTTATGGTTTTGGCGCGCGCGGGAAATTCTGCGCATACCACAGTGGAACTTGTTGCAAAATGGGAAAATGCAATTTTTTTCACTACTGGATTTAAACTAATTTTCACCACTGGAGATTAAACAAAGAACTTAAAGTGGAAGTTGTGTTGTATCTCTTTGCAAAATTCATCTTTGTGAACTTTTGCACCATCGGAGCTGGGATGTTATTCAAAATTTATGCAGAATGTGACAAGTCTATTTTGGGACATCATAATCTACAAAGTCACATCTTGCTGCAGCCCATCATTTCCACTTGGAAGATTCCTTGCACATGTGTACAATGAGCGCTAAAATTCGCAGTGTTGGTGGCAATTTGGCATTTTGTTATTTATGAGGTGTCGCATAAACTTTGATTAAGTTCCACAAACTCCTCAAAACTCGTCACATTTACTTTTTCTCTCCCCCATTTTCGCCTAAAATTTTGTATATACCACCTTGTTAACACCAAGGCGTCTTAAAATGGGTTTACTGACCCCGCGAGATGTCCCACCGTGATTTCACAATATCGCATCACATTCTGTCGAAGATGTGAAATATTTGCATGATCAATTGGGATATTTACTTAAGCACTCTTGTTCACCATGTTAAAACCGATTTAGTCTGAGCACCTGGAACGTCCGACCACGCAGTAGGAATTTTGGCGGGAAATCACAAACTCTGTCGTATCACTTTGGAAAACATCTCAATTGAAGAAAAAACTTTATATAAAATCAAAATTTTGCTTTTTATTTCAACCAATTGACCTAATGTACAACTTTTCAATCTTCACTCTCGAATAACTTCAAGGACTGCGAAAAATGATAAAAATTTCCACAAACCTCCTCCAATGCGATATAGGGCCTCACAGAATGCCTGAACCAGGTGCTCATTGTTGACCATCAAGGGACTCTGCAGTGGAGACTGAGTGGCTGATGATGAGCCACTTGGAGGTTGCGATGAGCCTTGTTGCTCCTGATCGTCTTCGGGAACGTAGAACGGACGTGCCATTTTCGTAAAGTCACTCAAGTGTTAGAAATGTTTTCAAGAGAGTTTTTTTTTTAAAGGAAAAACTTAAGTGTGTATCACACAAACTCAAAAAAGAAGTGTTTTATTGCGAATGTTAAAACTTTTTTTTTTGTGATTCTGTGTCAATTTTGTGATGATTAACAAAAATTTACTAGTTATCACAATGGTCAAATTGCCATTCTCAAGTCTCTTTTCAATTTCCAATGTCTACACTTTGTCATTTCACAGGCTCTCAATCTGGATTACTGATGAATACCACTCTAGCCATTATCGAGTCTCAAGCCTCTATATAGTTCTCAAAATCACTTGAAATGATTGTCTTCGGAAGATTTATCAAGTTTCTGATTTTGTCCAATCATCAAGTTCACAGAAATACTTTTCACCATTTATGGCACAGAAATTCAGTTTTTTACAATTTTTTGTTGGAAAATATCGTTGATTTGTTGTCTTTCAGTCACTTGCTAAATTTTTCACTTGATTTAAATTGGATGTGAGAAAATTCAATTTATCGGAAGAATATCAACAAGTAATGCGGAAAGCGCTACAAGACGTACGGATAAATGCAACTTTGATTTCCCCCGGAACAACCCGGAATATACGTCTAACTCGCTCGACGTCTGGCACCAAACTGATTCATATACGCTTCGTACAAGCTACACAACCGATTTGTTTTCACGGCGTTCGAGTTGAAACGTGCTCTCTATGTCGCTAACTTATTTCTGTGACTGCGCTCTTCGGCTTATCCAGCACGACTGGCGGCAAATGCATTTCCACTTCTCGTATACTTCCCGCCAGTGACTGTGGTATTGCAATTGTTGCTTTACTCACCACCACAGCCGAAGACCAAACGTGCGACCACGTGTCTGTGTTGGTTGCGACGACGCATGCTGGAGGAGTGGTGGTGGTTGGAACTGGCATGCCAGTTCCAAATACAGCTTGTCGTGCTAGTCCTATCCCCACCACAGCACGCGAATCAACTTACAAACAACCCCTCGGTACTTGTTGGTTTGCTGGGATTTCGGGAGAGGGTAGGAATTAGGTCTTCAATGGTTGGTGGGGTACGAAAAATAGGCAGGGAAAACCAACAAACGCCTCAATCACCGTCAATGTGGTTCTTTCGGGCCCTCAAATGGGATCAATTATAGGAAAAGAAGAAAAGCCAGAAATAGCACTTCCCTAAGGAGTGGACTCCAACCCTATAACAACAAAAAAAATCACCCAGGATAGGATCCCCCAATTGGACCATTACGAACTTACAACGCATCGACACATATAAAATTTCAATAGCCGCGTTTTTTATAGCTGGTGGAACATGCTGTCAATTGAGTGAAGTAAATAGGCGTTAAAAATATTAAGGGTAATAACCTTATGTGATTTAACAGTTTAAGTCTGAGCGTATTTGTGCATATATAAATACGCGGCACAAATACAACAAATGATAGCAATAACATGGGATTTTATACCAACAACCAGCCTGATATGAGTATTTTCATAATTTTTTGGCCTCAGAGACGTTTTGGAAAAATAAACAAATGCACACTCTACAATGGTTTTTCAATTTTATTTATTTTACTTTTTCACTTGTGTACAATCATTAAAGTTGATGTGTAGAATAGTGGGTAGGTATAGGAGAAGGTAATACCATAAACATGTTGGTTTGTTGGTTGTAGCGCGCAAAGTGAACTGGAAGATACGACACTTGCACCCTTTCCACTATGGTTACTTTTTCCAGATTCAGCAACCTCCAAATGGGTTTAACACTGATTTCTGCGTGCAAATTGGCAAATGTTTAGCGGGAAATGCACAAATAACCATGCCAAGACACAACAAAGATGTTAATGCAAATTTTCCTGGGTGAGCACTCATTAGGCGTCCCTCTGCCACATTTATGATTCATTTCGAAGCACAGGGAAACACCTCTTAACAGTTTATGCATCATTTTCTTTGCTATATTAATAGTTTTGAATTTTAAATTGTGTAGCAGACTTTACATATTGATGGTTTGTTCTAGAAATAAACTCTTTGGTTCAATTATTGTTATTAATAAGAGACACATTAAAATGGGAGTATAGGTTGGCCTCTCTGCACAAAATTACCAACAAATACATAATAAAGTTGTTTATCTCATATTTTCGAAATTTTAATCATTAATTATAAATTATACCCAATTAGGCAATAGTGAGACAGTTAGATTTTATTTCTAATCTGTAATTTGGTTGCGACAACCGTCGACTTAATATTACCGGGCTCCGCAGATAAAGAACAGAAGCTGTGGTTATACAATACAGTAGTTTGTTGTACAATTATACAATTTTAATCGAATCTTTGAAAAATAATTTAAAAAAAAACATAACTTTATCGCCGATCTGCAGGGGAAAATTCTGCAACGATATGACAATGTCATGTGACAAATTTTCGTGATGATGCAAGGATCTCCATGAAGCTCTTAGCAAGTGGTATGAATCTGATTGTCAATTAATATTTTCGTATTTTCCACGTAAAAAACTCAAATTTGTCATATGACATTGTCAGACTGTTACAGAATTCCCCTACTGGAAAGATTTATCAATTCAGATTAATTTTAGAGTTTATGTAGAACTATCAATTCAATTTTTAATATAAAACTAATTAGAACTTGTCCAAGGGAGAATTTAATACAGGGGAACCTGGGCAAAGTGTGACATTATCAAACAGATTCAATTTGGGAATATCAACATGTTTTTCTTGCAGAATTTTTGAAATACGTGATATTACTTGAAAAATACTGAGAGAATCTCATATACAATTGCAAACTCTTAGAATCCAATGGAATAATATAGGGTAAAGGCTCATAATTTGGTCCAGTCTGCTTATAAGCATCGATGTTCCACGTTTGAAGTGTGATATTTTCAATACTAATTGATTTTTTGTTACTCTCTTTTCCGAAGGGTTGTTTAGAAACTTGGCTAGCTATTTGTCGTCTTTTTTTTATTAAAATTAGTTTTAATACCTTTAAAAATTAATAGATATGTAGAGGTGAATTTGACTCTTATTTTGGACAATTTGGTTAATATTTTGGACAACTTGGCTGTAAATTTGGACAGCTAATCCGCCTCAATAGGATGCCCATTGTTCCTCATTTCATGAACCAATCTTACCAAGTCCTCTTCCTGTTCATGTAAGGGAAACGTAGAATGTCACAAGAAGCCCGGAGACTTTCTATATCATTCATTAAAGTGAGTTGACTTCGGTACTCCAAGTACGTGCGAAATAGCTCATTCCTTGACCTTTCCGGGAGCCTTTCAAGGCTTTTCCCACTACATCTCGTTCGTAGAGATGATGCTCCTTTGTTTCTCCAGGCATTTGTCCAACCTAGTCATCACAAAAGCTAAAACTTCACGAAATTTCGTGAGAAAAACACCTCTCCAAAATAAGGATTATCACCTCACTGGTGAACCTCTTAGAAAATTTCCCATTTTTCACACGAAAAACATAATTCACAAGGCAAATCTCACTTCAGGTTAAATGTACAAATCACCATTAATGTGAATCAACACAATATTCAATGAATATTTAATAATATAACTGAAAAACAGCGAGATATAATTTTTAGTACTTCACCACAGCTAAATAAGACTAAAGTAAACACGAAGTTCTGTCATATTTCTCGTAAGCAATTGCTCACACTGAATTTTCAACAAAGCAATTTCAACTCAAATCATATTCAAAATTTAACGTATTTAGTTTTAAAATCTTCCAAAAAGAACAAATATTTAGATATAATTCATTATTCATCAAATATTGGAATAAAAATCCATAATTTTAATCAATTTATTTTTAGTGTCCAATTTTACCCTCAAAGTGTCCAAAATAAGAAACGGGACAAAATTATGAGCCTTTCCCCTAATCTAATTTCTAACACTCAGTCTTAGCGCTAACGTCGCTTACGACTGATCGGGCATTAACGGTTGAGAGTTCTAATTTGGTTGTAAGGGAATGCACCTTACTATCGAACGACTCAAACTTTGGATAACTTAATTTTTTCTACATTCTGAATGGACTTGATTCTTGGATTTTTTTCAGGAAATTTGTGGCTTTATACTAGCTATTAAAATTGGTAAAATTAATTTAAAACATATTTAAAAAAAATTAATTGTTTTAAGCTTGAGTCGTCCGTTTTATTTTGGAAGACAATGAATCCTGAAATTTTGAAATTTTAGACTTGTCAGATTTGGCTCTAAGTTTATCTCTGTCTGTTGTTTATCATTCACAAACAGAAAGAATTTTTTTGTTCACAGGAAAACTACAAACGATTTAAATAAAATATCTGTCCTGCTCAGAGATAGGTGGATTATTAACAATTTAATATTTTTTATTTTACCTAGGAACTTTTTTATTTTTATTTATTTTTTTTAATTTTCACGACCCTGCCATAGTTGTTTTTTCAGGGAGTCAGACTAAAGGATTTGCCTAGTCTTCAGGGTCTTAATATTCTGAATAACAAACTATTTTAATAATTTTTCAAAATCTAATTAATCACTTGTTACTCTAATGTTTTTATTTATTTCATTTATTTATTTACTTTTATATTTAATTGAGTTTTCAGACACAAATCTCTTGAAAGCATAGTATGGTTGGTAGCATGGCAATGTGAAGAGAAGCAACAAGCGTTCACCGCCGTCTTAGCATTGGCAACCCACCAACGCTAAGAATCCCACGCTATATTGAATCCCAAGTTAAAATTTTCCCAAAAATATTGTCTTATAAGAAGTTATAGAAAAGTAAGAGATATAATGTCTAAGCATTAAGTCTCAAGTCACTGTATTATTTTAATATAGCATGACGTTGAAATAAAAGAGGACATTCATACAAAAAAGGTTTGTAAGAAGCCCATTAACTTAAAAAATTAAGTGACCTAATTTGCAAAATTTTTCCTTATTAGTAATAATAATTTTTAATTCGTGGTCATTTAACTTTTCCCTGACTTTTTATTACTTATAGGTACATTTAAATAATAAGCATTCATTATATAGGTTGGCAATTCAAATACATTCTATGTGTTCTTTCTTTTCAACATTATAATTCAAGCTATTTATGTACTTCTCTTTTGCTGGATATCTCTTTAGCTAATGATCTGTCTTGGTCAATAATTCTTCCAACAGTATATTCTGACTCATCAAGTCGCATGATCGGTAAAAATATCAATAATAGTCAAAAAAAATAGTCAGGAAAAGTAGGTCAACAAAATGTATGACTAATAAATGTGTAAGATTAACAAATCTCAGAATTTCGTCAATTCTTTCTTCTTTCTCTACCTTGAAATATTAAATGGTATTTAATATTGCAACGCAATTACTTTTTCATGACCACAGCTGTGCTGTTCTTTATCAGAAAAAAAAATTGGAGATTAGCCACAAGGTGGCCTGATTTGTAGTTCTATCTAAAAGTATATCATCTGATATGGTAGGGACAAACAATTCCTTGCAATGGTGCTGGGAAATTGTGCAAGTCCGAGGAATAAATTTGAATATAATTCCATTTCAGAGACTTAATAAATTCAATTTATATGAAAATATGCACTTTAGAGTAAATAAACAATGATAGTCGCACTGTGTCAGATAATTCTCGTAAATCTTGATTTATGCAACACACAGAGCTTTTCCTCTGTCTAGAAATTTGCAATATATGATAATGAAATGAGGCTCGATGCTATGAGATCAAGTTTAATAGTAGTTATTCTCGTGCGAGTGAAATTTACTCAAATGCCAATTTTCACTTTCATTTCTACGAAAGAGGAAAAGTCAGCCCTACTCCTGGCTACCAAAAAGGCATCATTTTGAGCAGTGAACCTACCCAGAAGTATATAGCTGGGGTCATCCGTCTCTTGGCTCGAGTCTCATGTGGCACAACAATAATGCTGCCTACAATCGAGATTGAAATCTCTTGTGCTCACCGCAAGAATCGTGTTTCGATGCAAATGAGATTGCTGTAAGAAGTTACGTGGTGGATTTTTTTTCGCGAGTTAGACTTACTCGTTATCACAAGCACACAATTGCGCAGTTAATTATAATTAAATATATGATATTGTTTATTTACATAATTTCCAAGTGATTTTTTTTTCGCTCATGCCTCAACTAAAATATTGTAATTCTACGCGGAGAACGTCTTTTTTTGTCATAGAGCGAGTGGCATAGTAATTGGCTTAAGGAAATGATAAGGAACTTCCACAGCAAGTCTTTGTTCCTAAATTAGATTTAATTATTGGTCATTAGAGATACTGCTTGGGGAGCATGAAAAAAATAATTTTTACTCTTTTCAGCGATAAGTGCCAGTGGAAAATAATCTCCAATGATTTTAGAGCAAATAGCGCTCTGTTTGCACAAAAAAACCGATCGTGGAGTTGTGGTGAGTTCCGAACATGATAAGGTGACGCTAAGGGGTATTATAACGTCAATGTCGAGTACAAAATATATATTTTTATAAGATTTTATTGAATTTATGGATTGTCTCTGAAATTCAGTTTTGATTAAGTCGAGGAAAGGGGTGCACTTGAAGTTTTTTTCGACATTAATTTGCCAAATGTTTATGAACTATATTCAAGCTAATTAAAGCTAATGCGAACTGTATTCGCTGTATTGAATATTTATAAATAGGGAAAACTGGGGCAACAGTAAACACGGGGTAGTTGTAAACTCTACATTTTTTTTAAATTAGATATTATAATTGAAAGAACGAGAACTATATCGCTCCTTGGAAATTACAAGGGGCCAACTCACTTTTTGGCGATTTTGAGGTTTTAATGTACTCAGACAGAGAATTTAATAAATTTTCAGATGATATAAGTCATTAAATTTCGTTATTAGAAAAGTTTTTCAAAATTTTACTCTTTATGATTGCTTGCGCGATTTTGTTTGAAGTCAAGGGGTATAAAATAGATTTATCGTTCAAATTTTTGTGAAACAAGGGACTAACTCAAGCAACTTGATCCCGTGTCATTCTAATTTCATGAAAATTTGCGAATTATTTAGAATGACAAAGAGCTAACTCACAAAAAAAAACATATTTTGAAAGGTAAAAATATGTATGTTTTGATGTTTATAATAATGCTCATACAAATAGAAAAGAATTAAATTGTTTTTAATTACATACTTAATTGAAATAATTATTTTTTACTAAGTTGAATCTTTCATGCTGTCTCCTGAAAAATGGCTCAGATTGAGTTGGCCCCTTGTAATTTCCAAGGAGCGATATAAATTCATTGATACTATAGGAATCCTTATTGTTTACTGAAGAGATTATTAATGCTTCCCTCTTGCTTTGCGGCTATCGCCGTCTTAGGGTTGCTTATAACCAACTCCCGGATCAAAAAGATCTCAAATTCTTCTTTGGTCGTATGTTTTACAATGCCAAAATTCCTTGGAAGTTTGAGTTGCTCAATCTGAGATTCTTAGGGCTCAAATAGACTCAGGCTGATCTTCAAGAACATTTAGCGTATAAAATCTGGTAGTTAAAGATCCGATAAAAGAATTTTATGAAAAGAAGTCCGAATTGATGATCCTAAGCCCACAGTGTATGACAGTTTGGGATATATCTTTACTGCTGAATTTTACAGGCTAAATATTCTTGAGGATCGGCCTGAGTCTATTTAGGCTTATAGGGCCAATCCTATAATGCAGAGGTGAGCAAGAACCGTTTGAAACTGAACAAACGTCAAATAAAAATGGTACGTTAATGGTCAAAACGCTGCCTAGACAAATTTATTTTGACGTTTATTCGGTTTCAAACGGTTCTTGCTCCCCCTTCTATAATGTCCCATAGACAGACTTGCGGTTGTCGAGAGACTGCTTAGTGGGAAACTAGTGGGACTGTAGTCCAATCATTATTTTGATTATAATTGCATGAAGATGTTTCTCGGTTTAAGCCGTAAGTCTGTCTAGCACATAATACGGATTTGAGACCTAGGGCTTAGCCATATGGTTTAACTTCTCTAATTTTTATCAGTCATTTTTTTTGATAAATTTTGATTCAGGATTGCATTACTGAGGCAAATGATCCATTAGATAATGAAAATTCAATAAAATTGCTTTCTATTTAGGATTTTGATGCCTTCAGGAACTAGGCTAAACCTCTGGTCTGAAGACATTTTAAGGCTGTTTGGCGCTAGTGTAGTGACTCTGATGGATCATTTGTACATTAATTGATTGGAATTGTTTATTAAATCACCTTAAAAATCTACTAATCCTCTAAAAGTTTATTTCTTTGTACAGAAGCTTCCTATATGAGTGCCCCCTCGAGTGACAGTGAAAATTTTATATTACATAATTGGAGGCTCAACACGTTCAAACACGTCTTGGACGTGAAATGACTTGTTGACTTGGAGTCAGAGTGTGTTTCTTCATCTTCTTGTTTTTTTGTTATCTCTGTATTCTACACCCGAGAGGATTGCACTTGGGCCAGAAGCAGCGTGTCGATATAAAAAACGCAAGAAGATTGTGCCTGGAAACTGACCATTGCATGCAACATTCATGCTGCGAGGCACACAAAGTGCCTGTTTTCGTTCTTGGGCCAATGGTCTCCAGAAGCCGAGATTTGCGCACTTGGCTCAAGCCCATTCTGCACGGTTCATTCTGTTCCCTGGGAAATTCAATAGGAAACAGCCGATGCGAGGAAGACGAAGGGCTGACTTGCCATAGATTCAGAAAAGCCAATTGTGGTCTTTAGGGCCTGTCTTCTCCTCTTTGATTCCCAGCCATTTATGAAAATATTTTTTTTCTACAATTATTTTTTTTTGGCGTAGAGTTTTGGGTGAGAAACTTGCACATGATTTATAGCGTTTTTCTTCAGTGGACTTCCATACGATCGTGTCGCTTTTGTCCCAAGTGTCTTGGGTTGAAGAACTTGACTTCCCGAAGAAGTTGGGTGTGCCCCTTATCAATTATACTCCCCATCGTAGAACAAAGTGTCATTTGAACGAGATTGAAATATTAATGAGTTTTTTTTTGCACAATCAGAGAAGTAAAGTGAACCTCCCTGGGAATTGTGAAATGCTATGCTCCGGAGGCTCGCCTCGCGGAAACTTGACCGCCAGCAAATTCACACATAATTATGTTTGAGCATTTGAAGCGTGGTGTACCTGATAGGTATTAGTGTTCACGTGTTCAGCTGTATGGGTATTTTCCACCGTTGGATTTGAAAAATGAGTCATCATTTGGACCATAAGTGCCGGGATATGCAATGCTTTCTACGCCAGAGAACATGTGGATTCAGTAAAAGCTGAAAAGTGGTGTGTTAGTGCCGAGGTGAGTCATAAGTGGACATGAAAAGATCGGGGAAGAAACAAGGGGCTGCTAACTGGTCACAAGAATTGGTGCATGGCGAGAAGGGGAGTTCGGTCTTGAGGAATTTCTCAGAAGACTGCACAGAATAATAGCAATTTTGCACACTTTACCCACTTTTTGAGGATTTCTGTAACAGTTTTTTTTTCGTTTGGTGAAATGCTCTAAAGAAGTTGATGAATATCCTTTGGGAAAGATTCTTTTCATAGGACCATTGCTGAAGAAATAGTGGAAGATGTTTTTAGTCAAAGAGTTTTATCTATGGTTCTTTACAATCTCAGCTTCCGTATCTTGAGCTGAAACCTTACCATGTCTGATCAGGTATAAACATTGTAAGAATATGATTAGATATCCATACACAGAAAAAGAGATATTTCGTAAAATTGTTTGTAAATGTTTGTGAATTCGACTTACGAAAGGCTCGTTAATCGTATAACCTACAAAAAGTTTGTAGAAATTTGTACACTGTTTGTGAGAAAAGTGCTGATTTGTGCTGATTACTTGACCAGCATATTTCCTACTTTTACGAATTTTTTCGCAAATGTTCGTAAAATTTTGTCATATGTTCATAAATTTTTGCAAGACAAACAGGTTTGTCAAAGAACAAAAATTGCTTGTTAAGTGATGATGTTATGAATAAAGTCAGTGAAATAGTACAAACATTTACGAATTTTTTAGTATACGATTTACGAGCATTTCAAAAGTCCGCTCTGGTTTTAATTCTTAGAATTTTAGAAATTTCAGCATCAATGAAATGTCCCGTACGATACTACAATTTTTCAAAGTATCATAGGATCAAAGCTTCAGCTGACTAAACAGAAACAGAAACGATAAAGTCAGAGTATTGATTTCGAAATTTTAGAAGGTTAGGTAATCTCGAGACTTTTCTAACAATATTAGTCGAATTTTTGACACTTTTCATGTAGATTTCAGGATCTGGACTTTGTTAACCAATATTTTGAATAGATAATTCGAAACTTTGAAACCATCTTGTAATTATTTCTAGATATTGCATATTTAAAAAAAAATTTAAATTCCTTTCATACAATAAATGAATTTTGTTTACTACAATCCATTATCCCTTTATTTACGTGAACACTTAAAATATTAAAACATTTAAATCTCATAACGTTCACTGATTGACCAGATCTTGAAATTATTCGAAGCACTCTCAGTATTAACCAAAGAGAATATGATACAACTGAAATATTTTAACAGATTATAAATATTTAATTACGTGTGGATAATGCTTTGAATTCAATTTACAATCGGGTAGCCGGCAAAGAATCTTAGTTACTACAGGTTCTTTGGAACTTATCACTAGTTTCAACTTAAAACAACCATCTGAAATTTGATAGTATTCAAATGAGGATCACGAATAAAATATCGGTTTTAGAGTCACCTAAAGCCTCAGTTTAAGCGAGAAAACAAGTTTTTGGAGAAGATGATTTGCATTGAAGGAGTTCATTAAACCCACAAGAGTCTCTTGTGCATCCAAAGAAATAATCCCCCTCAAATGATAATCTACCCTAATTCCCTGACCCAATTCTTCTTCTGGTATTGGGGAGAAAAATCTCCGGATGAGTGATTTTCCTTGACTAGATGATGGCAAAAAAAAAGTTGCCAAGCCCTTACCAAGCTTACAGAAAAAACGCGTGGCAATTTAGAAATGCTCCATTTGATGAGAACCATTCCTCGGTCAGGTGAAACAATTCATAGTATTGAGTTAATTACCCGTAAAATTCTTCGTCTCATTCCCTGAGGGTATTTACAGATTTTTTGCTACTCCTCGGGAAATTGAAGGGCATCCAATGGGGAGACACAAATTAAGTGTAATATCAATAAATTACATGTTTTTCTCATCGACTTTTATCGCATTTGGTGGCCTCTATTGTGGAACTTGAGATTCATTCTCTAGATTCTCCAGAGAGATTGATATTCCCTTTGTGAGGTGTTCTGGTCAAGATAGAGGTGTAAAATGAATAGATTCTTGGTTCTTCCACAATAAAATACCGTCTATGCAGAAACAGTGACATTTTTACTGTCCATGATAGATTTTAATCAATTAAACTTCTAGTGTGTATAAAATGTAGTTGAAATTAATAGACGATCTTCAAGCAAAATCATGACTGTCAATTAATTTTAAAGTGCCTTCTCTTTGGCTGAACTTCTAGCACAGAGATATTTTCCAAGAAATAGTAATGGACTGTTTAGAACACTTTTATTTCTCGACACTTAATCGTTTTCCTTCCACTTTGTGCAAATTGATATCACTTCAAGGTCTTCAGTTCATTTCCACTCGCTGCAAAAAAGACACATTTTGCAATCATAAAATTGGAGCGTCTCTTACAATATACGGAGACTATCTCAAATTGTGATTTTATTAAGGGAAAAAAAATGTCGTTAGCTGGTTGCAAATATTTCAATTGAATGTGAACTAATTTGTGTGGGTATTATTGCTCGATGTATGATTTTTAATAGCTGTAAGATTTTCTATCAATTGATCTTTTACATTGTTTTAGTTTTAAGAGGACTGATAACTCACGTTTTATCAATGGAAAATAAAAGAAATAAAAATAAATTGGATATTTTAAGCATAAAGATTATACCAACTAATAGGATACCCAGTTTTATAAACTTAGGTTATTAGCTTTTTTGCATACGAACGGGGTTCTCGTGGCTTGTGAAATTAGGCATAGGGGATGTGGGGCTTTTTTAATCTGTGAGGCTACGTTGTTATACGATTTTTCGCATATTTCTAAAGGAAACTGGGAATTAGCATGGTGTAATTTGGATAGACAAAACAATTGTGGATCTAAAGAAAATAACTGTAAAACCTAGCTTCATTTAGAAATAGGCGAAAAAAAATGGTATAATAATGTAGTCCCACAGATCAATGTAGCCCCACCTCCCCCTAAATGAAGCTGAAACTCAAAGATTTTGAATGTCCAGATCCAGAAGATTTCTAACGAGATTTGAAGTCAGCAGCAACTCCGGCAACGTCTACGGAAAGCATCGATCAAACCAGGTTTCCGATAGGGGACTACAACTCTGACGTTGTTAACTCATTTGCTTACTTTGGGACAATAATCACAGTCGAGACCGACATTTCAACAAAAGTCTGTATACGGCTGCTGAAAGCTAGCAGGGCCTATTTCAGTCTATCAAGAGTTTTCCGGTCCAAAACCTTAGGTATAAAGACTAGGTATATGACTACTACTGTACAGGTCGGGTTTTGAGTTCTGAGACCACACAGGAAAAAGATACTACATAGTTCCAAGATCTTTTTTTCTAATCAATAATCTCCTATGACCTTGACTTACTTGACCTAATGACCCTCCAATAATTCTAAACCATGGCATAAGCGTGTTTCGGAACATATGCAAAATAATATGCTTCTACGGTTGTATTGCTTGATTGAAATGATTGAAATGAAGTTTAACCGTCGAATATAAGTACGCTAAGCTGTTTCTGGGCTAATCCTCAGGTCTGCCAAAGCCCTTAGAGAGGTGGATTTTACGACGGATTATTGGTCCCATATGTGACAAGGGACGATTCCGGAGCCTATACAACTTAAAGAGTTTTTGTTGAGTGGCACAGTTCACAATTGCTAAGCCATTAAACTTCAATGTTTCAACCAGCAATGGACTGTATTCCTGGATAAACCAGAAGTATTTCGGGCCTTTTTGATCCCGTTTCAACGCTAAAGTATTAGACCATCCATTGTTAGTTAATAACATTATTAAATTTTGTTTTCACTAACGACCAGTTACAAAACATAACTCATGAAAAAATAATTTCAAATTAGATTTGATAATTTTTAATTAACTCATATTATTTCTAGTCGATAACCTGTAATACAAAAAGCAATCAAAGTTCTTAAAGATTACAAATTGTCCCATATTAAAATAAATTGAATTGATTTAGAAAAACCACTGAAGTAGGATTCCTATATCGTAGACCTCTTGAGAAGACTGGAACCTTAGTTATTTCTTTTTTTTCACCGTATTCACTTATGAGGTTGGTCATCAACGCTAAGACGGCGGTGGTCGCTAAAAACTGCAATGTACTTTTGCTTCTATTGTGGTGTTTTTTTTATAAGCATTGCTGCTGAATAAATATCTACTTATCCCTATCCATCTATCTCTAAATACGAAGTAAACGAATTAATAAGATATGATGAATAATGATAATAACTCATTGGCTTCAGAATAAATCCCTAAAAAAATCTGTCTTTTGTGATCGAGCTCTCTGCGAAGCGTCACACCTCTTTTGGACCTTCTCAAGTGTTGTACATGATTTTCTTGCAGTTAGTGAACTTGTGAAAATGTGTTCCATTAAATAAATAATTCAATAAATCATCGTGGTTTAAAAACAGTGAGGAGAAAAACAGTGGGGCTTTTTTTCTCACATGAGCACATAATTAAATATTGAGAAATTGCCGTATTATCGCAAACAAGTGACTATAGCAATGAATTTGTATTCATAATTCAATACTTGATGTGTAAATAAAAATGTCTTATTTTGCTTCATTTCGTCTGGTTATCTGAGAACCGAGAGAGCAATACGTCTTAGTAGTTTGTGGTGACCCTTTTAATTTATGAATTGCGATAAGAAAAATCCAATTTTTATGTCATTACCCATACTCCATAAGACGAAGTTTTTTTTTTCGAGATTATAATTAAACAATGACGATGGATGCAATTGATGTTGTTTCTATAATTAGGCAAAGTGCGGGAAATATTGTGACGCACCCAGTTTCTCTTCTCTTCTTTCAATATTCATCGCAGTCGGAGTATAGGTAAATGGGAAAAATCTTAGCGGGGGATCTTGTCATGTGATTTTGCTGCATTTCTGATGCAACACACGAATCCGAAGGGTGCAGTTCATTGACCCAGCGCCACAATATTCATAGCTCTTTAACGCAAAATTACTCGATGGGATTAATGGGATATAATTCAGTGCAGTAATGTTCCTACATTTCATGCAAGATAATCCAATTGTTGACGTACCCGAGACATATGCCAAAATTTTTGGCATCATAAGCAAAAATCCTCCAATGACCCAATATGGTTCATTTTCCTTGAGAATTTAAACATGAAATTAAATTCTCAGCCCGTTGCACATCGTAACCATAAAAATATAGCAATCTTATTTATTCTCTCCTCTCGACCGTTTTTAACGAGGCACCGAATTTCCTAAATCCTCCCAACTTTGCCAAATTATTGGTGAGCACATTAAATTTTACGACATCCTTGCGTGTCCTGCTTGTTTAAAGTCACCATCACTTGGAGTATTCCCGTCTTCCGCGGTGAATCTGTGGGCGGATGGGTGGCCGATGTTAAGGACAAAGGCACCCAACAGTGCTCTTAAAAACTGACTAAATCTCCCATACGAAATTACGAGTTGAATTTCGACTGAATTTAAATTTGCCAATCTTGAGTATATAAAAATGTCAAGTATCCCGTAAGAACATTCACGCAATCACACCATTCGTCACAGTTGTTCCTCAACCCAGTACTCCATCACCATTAGCCGGTGCCAATGAGATGAGTAACATCTCGTGGAATTCTATTTGTCCTGAGTGTTTTTGTTTGTTTTCACATGAGTCACTCACCCCCGGTTAATGCTACCACCATGGAATTCACACGCCTCTTTTAGATGCAATCGCTCTTAAAAATTAGTGGCTTTGTCTCCGATCTGGCTTTGTTATCCAAACAATTAAACTGTAGCAATGCTAATAGCATAAACACCTGAGTGACAAATTTCATGTTGCCTGACCCATTTCTTTAAGTGGAGCACTTTTAATTTTTATGACTCTGAATATTGTAAATAATAAGTTTCTTTTTCAATCTCGGTAAATTTCTGTGAGTTACATTGTAATTCGTATCATTGCTTGCCTAATGTGACATTTTATTGCCGTGACCTACGAGGAACGGTAGTCTATCATTATTTTGACCGGTAATTTTTACGACCGGAAAGTTAATGACAGAGCTTGATATCTCCTATGCCCTGCTGCAACTTGTAGTATATTGTTAGAGCTTTCCGTTGAAACAACATACGAAGCTGTTGAAAACTTCAAAGTTCTAAGTATCCATGGGTTCTGGCATTGATGCCGTACCGGTTAGTACAAACGTTGACTTAGAGTACCAACTTTTAGTGAACATGTTGACCGTATTGTATGGACGTTATATATATCCTTTTATTGTAAGAAAGTTCTATATGTTATAAGAAATGGGAGTTTCGAAATTCTAAATTCTTAACACGCCTTGAAGATTGCTCACCAATGCTAAGACGATGACGGCCACAACGTATTGCCCTTGACACACTTATGGCTTAAGTCGAGAGACGGTTTAGCGAGAAACTTATGAAAATGTAGACAGATGATTATTTTGATTATAACAACGTTAAGTCTCTTAAGCCGTCTCTCGGTTTAAACCATAGGTGTTTCTAGCACCTAAGACCGACACTGATCATGTTTTGAATACAATCATCTCCAAGATCCCAGATTATAGGATATAGTGGCATAAAATACGAGACCAATAAGAATCTGAATTTAGGATGCAACGGAGACTAGTTTTAATTTATTTTAATATCATAAGTATACCTTATCAGTTCCTCTATAACATACTATCCTTTTTACTATCATACTTAGGGTGCGATGATATTTAAAAGTTAAGTTTT
The DNA here is from genome assembly GCF_024763615.1 of Phlebotomus papatasi. Lineage (NCBI taxonomy): Eukaryota > Metazoa > Arthropoda > Insecta > Diptera > Psychodidae > Phlebotomus > Phlebotomus papatasi. The sequence continues at coordinate 85,377,653 of NC_077222.1, forward strand.
ACAGTTCAGTAGCCTTTTTATGTTGAGCTATTAAACGATTTTGACTGTAGTAAATATAATGACGAAGTTCCTAAATTCTTTCGTTCAGTAATAACCTTCCCGATTTGAGAGCTCTCTCCAGTTGCGATTTTTTCTGTACCGATTCGAAGTTACAGTGCCCACTTTGTTATTCGGATAATTGGGAGACAATATAACAGATGTCCGTTTCGTTATCCGGATGGATTTTTTGAATTTGTTCTACATCTCGAAAATGATACAAGATTTTTTTTTTATAGAATATAAAAGTTTCAAAGAAGATCAAAAAGATATATTTAGACAATTCTAAGTTATTATACTTCATTTATTAAACAAAACATGATAAGATAATTCATTTTCATTGCTGAACACACATGCATACATTACCTCAAAATTACTTTAAATGTAACCGTCTAGAACTCATACGCATTACGCTGGATTACGCCAAACTAGATTAGAGAGCGGGCACTGGTATGTCAGAGAGGACTTACTTAAAAACCATTGAAAGTTCGAACGTTTCAACCGACGAATTACATAAAAGTGAGCAAGTTTATCAAAAGGACATATTACACACTGTTGTTGACATTGCTGACGATTGAAGTGTCAAGAATACCGAAATTCGAAATAGCAGAACAAAAAGCGCTAAAGCGACGAGTACGTGAACTTACACTTTAGGCTTCTGGTAGATTTTCGAATATGTTTAGCTTGGATTTGGAGTGGCTTTGTCTCTTCGAAAGGTTATTACTAAAGGGAGTCAATGCGTGACTTTAACTTTTTTTAAGATACACGAAATTCGTATTAAAACTAAGCTCGTAGCATATAATTTCTAGTATAACTTAGTTTAAATTGCACTTATTATCTTTTACCACTGATTTCAAACTGATAAAGCTGTGCAAAGTTTGTTCACACGAGGCTATTTTTTTAGAAATGCTTTATACTCTAGCACTCGGCGAACCACTTTACTTTTCATCAATCCCCCACTTTGGGTGCAATAAACACCGAAGAAATGCATACAAGCAATTAATGGACTGAATACACAAATTTTACTGGGAATTGTGGCTCTACATTGCCCCTCAGCATTAATACGACAATTTTGTATGGGACAGAGTCCACTTAAGGTCATTAATGATTGTGAAAAGTAATTTTTAAAATTCACTCAATTACTTTTAAAAATCCATTCATGTAGATAGATCTCTCAGGGCGATAGTGTAACCAAAGTGTATGAGTAATTTATTGCATTTTACACATTATTATACTTTTGAGACGCTATAGCCCCAGTGTCTCTCATTTTGTGGCTGAAATTAAAGTTTTGGAGACAAATTGCTGGTGAGTGATTGGATGATGGCTTATCTGACATTCACTCAATTCATGATTTTACACAGTTGCCATATGCAATGGTTTCGAGCAGTAAATTATGCATTTATGTTGTTGCATAAATTACAAAATCATTACATGATTTATTGGGGGAAATAAATTATCAACACCCAGACCGGGTGGGTGGATATTGTTGTAAATGTGATGAGTTGTTTAATATTACATTAAAATTATCTCACTGCATAGAATGAAGGAATTCTGTTTTTTATAATGCAATTTGAAATGAGCAGTGAGATAATGCGATTCACGTCTCATCATTCCATCGTCTTTGCTCAATCATTGTGCTAAAAGATATTTTTTCAATTAAGCGTTATCTCAAATTGTATGTTAAGTATGAAATTTCGCTGTAATAACTGTTTGATATTGTTTCGCTAAAATACACCATAAAAATACCTGTGGAACATTGCGCGATGCAGCCCAGACAGAAAGTCAAGGAACGGAGTGAAATGAAAAGATTGCAGATGGAGTGCAACACATCAGCAAACATAATAGTTAATTAAATGAATATAAAGAGATGATATTAGCCAGGTGAGTCATATCAATAGAATGGTGCGTGTTACACTGAGAATTTATCTGTTAGGAAAATTATTTTCATACATACGGGGCATCATTGTTAATGAGAGAAGCAAGTTAGTGCTACAGTTGATGGGATTATTATAAGGACAAAACATTAACCTAGGTGATGCTTTCTCGAGATATATTGTTTTTAACAGTTATTAGAAAATCATCTTGAACAAATCGATTAGACTAAATTGAATAACCATTACTGATACAAGGAGCAAAGTTAATGTGAACGGATCGCTATCAAAAAAAATCAAAATTAATATCAGAATCCAACATGATCAGGAAAAGGTTTGTTTACATTAAGTCCTCGCTACTGTTGCAGTACCAGGAAGTCTTAATTTAGAATAAGCATGCGGATGCAGATAAATGAGGACAAACGTAGTACATCGTAATCTCGTTATCAGACATTCCAACACTAGGGGAAACTAGGACACCACCGAACATGGGGTAGGACCGAACACTGATTTTTATTTCTAAACTACTTGGACTATGACGACTATTTCTTCCGTGGATAAGCATCCCTGGTATCTATGAATTCACATAGGTCTCGTCCTCTGAAGTCTAACATCTGATTTAAAACGTCTGATTTTCGGAAGTTTTTTTCAATGCGTTATAAATGAATTTGGCCCATTATAATATTATATATTAATGACTAGTCCAATGCCTCAAATTTTCAGAAAAGAGCTAAGTGTGAAATCCATAAGGAACATAGAGAAAAAATTTAATTGTGCGAAGCTTGAGTCGTCCGGAGGTAGTGCGCTTTCCCCTATTTGGCGCTATTCCGTGTTCAGTTGTGCTTCAGTTTCCCCTATAGGGAGAGCATCAGTCAAACAAAGGTTATTGAAACTTTAATTTTTAGCTTATAGCAAACAAAATTAGGAACTCATAGCCACGTTTAAACTCAAAGACTAATTTTAGGCCCAGTATAAGAAGAATATCGGTTCCGTAGACTCGTTAACCATTGGGTGGTCGAGAGCTACCGATATATTAGATAGACGTAGTCAAAGAAGTACGTCGCAATAGGCTTCAATTGGCTGACCATTTAGGTTGCAAGGATTAGAGGATTACATAACCTGAAAAATTTTTAACACGTTATGCCTGAGACAAACCTACGGCTTAAATCAAGAGACGGTTTAGTGGGAAACTGATCGGAATGTGGTCTAATAAATTTTGATTATGATCACGTTAAGTCGTCTGTCGGCTTAAGCCGTAGGTGTGTCCAGGAAATTATATTCAATGCTAGAAGATCGACGCAAGTTCGAAGTCATAGGTCTAAGTATAAGCTTATAAAGGGTACAGGACTCTGGGAACTGTGTCATCACTCCGTCTAGCTCAACTATAGACCTCACGACTTGAGGTTAGTCGCCGTTATAACACCTCTCAGAGTCGCTACCCCAGCTGAAAAGTGATTGGTACCGTTGGCTTAGAAGAGTCTTCGTCTGAACGGGCTTTCTCCCTCCAACTTATCTAGCCTCAACAGTCCTACTACAGGGGTAATTCTAAACCACTCCTCACTTACATGTTTTTTCTGGATCATACATCTTTTGATGCAAGAGATCCGATGACCTAAAATTTTGCCATGATTAATGTGACTCGTTTCTGCTAAAGGCCTATAACTACGTAAGGGGAAGTGGGGTACCTTTAAAGTACCTTAGAAATAGAGTTGTTTTCTGCTATTTTTTTTTAAATGAAACGGGTTCTTATCAAAGAAACCAATCGTCGGTTGCGTCTACCTCTGTCGTATGTGCATTTGTTTTGTATCTGCATTTGGTGCAATCTACAATATAGACGACTCCCCTTACGTTAAATGCTGACACAAAAGAAATGCAGATACGACAGAGGTAGATGCAACCGACGCAATATTAAGCTAAATTGCAATATAATAAGGCCAAGTTCATTTTTAAAATTGCAGAGAAAAGCTTTTTTTTTAAAGCTTTCAGAATTAAATGGTAGCCCCTAGTGTCTAGTTAAACTCACCAAGCATCAAAATGCTTTTAACCCTTTAAGGACGATTGGAACACCGGTGTCCCATAAAGAAAATATTTTTTCCGTAATATAATAAAATGTACGTAATTGTAAAGTAGAAGGTTTAAGGAATCTAGGATATTTTTTGCGAGTCTTCACCTATTTGCTATATTATAAATATTTAAGCATAAAAATTACGAATTTTTAAATCCTCGTATTGAATATTGATTTTAGTTATTTTTTATACTTCTAGTTTTTTTGAAGCAAAACCGTTTTGAAAAAGGAAACTACAATACACAAACATAATATTTTTCGATAGAGTGAAAATTAAAAGTAAAATAAGAAGGAATAATATCCTTAAATAGGAAAATATTCCTATTTAAGGAAAATAGGATATTTTTTTCTACTTTTGACACAATTCAAACTCTCCATTTCTTCAGTCTCATTTTGTCTAATATATAAATCCGCCAGTCATTGTTTTGAGTATGACTTTATAAATATTGCTAGAAGTGTTGGTTCTCAAAGTGAGATCTCGTGCTTCTCGCGCGTTCTCTAGATCCAGTGGAGAGTGAAGAAAAAATCCGTTCTTTCTTCTATTCCTGCATATTATTCAGTTCTGACACCAATTATTGTTTATTTACCATCATTTGGATGACTTTCTTGTGCCCCCATCTACTCCCAAGGAAAAGAGCCACTACAAAGGCAGAATGCTAGTGTTTTGCACATAATTAAAGAAATGGAATAAAAATCACGTTTCAAAACACGCGTCTCAGATTATTATTTTTCATCGCAAAATGGGAAAAGTCGTACTACAAGCCTTTGATAAGAACGCCGAAGTGTTGTTGTTTTTGGGGGTAAGGGCAGTGCAGTGGAGTTATCGGGTCTGACCAGTTTAGAATTGAAAGTGTTGGAGAACAAAACAGTACTTCGATATAGCGTACAAGACAGATCATGATGATTTTAAAGCAACTAAAAATAAACACAGCGATACGAATGCTTGTTTATCAGTTTATGTTCCACTTCACGATGCGCCTCCGACACATTATGTGGAGTTACCAATGGAGCTCGAGCCCAATTGTGATGCCCATGCCTTTGCCCACTCACACAATGGAGTGCCTCTTGGGCTGATGGGCTTCGGGGAGTGCGGTGTCAGGGAGTTGATATATAGCTCAGTGCTCAACGATGCCAGGCTGTCTGGTGGAGCGACTGTGAGCACAATGCAATCGCCTCTCTCAAGCCATGAGCCAGTGGATTTTCGTCGAATTGAGGCGATACTTTGGGTTGTGTTATCACATTGAGTCTCACGATGTTTACCCACACTTTTCGTTCCTGTAAACAACTAAACTTCCACAATAAATATTGTACAAATTTTGGACTTGTCAATAAGACGCAATTTGAGTGTGGAATATTTTCTTCCGATCGTGAACTTCACTTCACTCCTTCATCCACTATTGTGGCCTATGCTTTTGTGTATTTATTTAAACATAATGATGCTATTATCAGCATTTTATCTGTTTCTTTGCCCAAGGGGCTTGGGGGACGCCCAAAAAAGAAAACACCAGATGAAGAGTGAGAAGCTAAGAAAAATTATCTAATAAGTCTCGTATGGAGTCTATCATGCATGAAAGGCAGACAAAAAATTGAACTTTTCCAAGTCATGACTCCAATTTGGAATATTTACACAATAATTTATCACAAAATGTCCAAATATAGATGTAAAGAAGTGTCTGATGGTTAGATGTTTTCTTTACTGGTGTGATTTAATATTGCGAAATTCTAGGAATTTAATCTTTTAAAATTTAATCCAGTCTTATCATTGATTTTCGCCGAGGCATCATATTAACAAACCACATCTGACACGGTTTAGTAGTTTGAGTAAGGATTTAGATATCGAAATTTTCTACAATTTGATATATTATTTTAATGTCAATCTTGTTAAAAGCAATTTAGATTATTTGACCTTCAAAACACATTATGAAAAATCAAGGTATATTAGTCAAAAAGGCTATTTAAGGACACAGAAAGAACTTAAGAAAACAGGAAATCAAAAAAGTAGATTTAAGTATAATATAAAAAATCAATATTGAAAATTAACGAAATTCTATTTTAAAATAGTTTTAAGAATATCTAATCAGCGTTGAGAAACTCAATATTTGAGTTTAGACTTTTTTAGAATGCACAGACATTCATGTCAATGTGTTTTCATTATTTGATTAACGGAGATGGGGGCAGAATTGGCAAGCAAAAGAAATTTTTCGTTACCTATAATTTGTAAAAAAAATATTTGCATTGGATTGTTGAATATTTCAATGAATTAAAAAGATTTAATTAAAATCCAACACTCAAATCAACCAATGCTCAGATGAGGCTTGGTATTACACTTGAGGCCTGTTCTAACACTCATGAGGTTAAATTCAAGCTTCATCGAGTATAAAGACGAAGAGGGATTGGTTCAACCCTTATTGAGTGGGAAAATGAGCACTTTCCAGTAGTTTCCAATGTCACTGTCGCTGTGTCACTCAGAATTGTCAAATGGCAGACAAAATATTAATATTTACAATGCAATTATTTTGCAAAGTGGTGATAGTTTTCGCGTATTTTTCAATAATTATAATAGTGGAAACTGAGAGGAAAAGCTCCTCTGGTAGAGATTTGTGTTGTGAATCAGGAAAAGGAATAAGTTGAAAATTAAGAAGTGTTCTATATGGAAATTACACAAACTATATTTTTGGAAGGGGTCCGTGGTGCAATTGGTAAGAGTGCTGAGTCTTGGGCGGTGTGACGCCCTAGCTCGACTGTCGCGGTTGTGAGTTCGAGTCCCGCCCGATGCAAATGATTGAAGCGCCTGAATGGACATTTTTCAAGACACATTGTAAACCGTATAATAAATTTGTAACCTGAACAATGTACAGAAGTGCAAAAAAGCCCAGTAGGGGAGACCGGGGTAGTATTAGCCACGTATAGTATTAGATAGTGGTATCCTATAGTTTGTCTTCGAAGGAATATTGAGAAAACCACTTTTAATTCTAAATATATACCTCCCTTACTATTCATTGAAATATTTATCAGCCTCATACAATCATTTTTGTACAAATTACATGCAATAAAAAATTTCATTTGGTGGCTAAATCTACCCCGGTCTCCCCTACATAAAAATAAATATAAATAATAAAAATTATTTTTGAAAAATTTAATTTTGTGGTTTAGAGGACATTCCCAAGTCTCTGGAGTATTGTATGATAAATATTTTGTGTCGAAAAGACAAGGATAATGAGTTGTTTAAAAAAAGTTTTTAACATGTCGGTTGTTTCACTCAACAATAGTCAGACGCCTAAAATTCTTGAAAAAAAAATGTATGTCGAATTCGGTAAAAATTGACAAAGTTTACTAAGAATTTAGATAATAATAGCAAATAAAAAGTTTTTATTGTGAAAAAAACGTGTTCGGTGGTAGTCACGTTAAAATTAATATTAATTGCAAATGCCTTCTTTATTGAGTGTTTAGGTACGTTGATTTTGTGTCAATATAGCAGACAAGAACACTGAATGAACCTTAGGATGTTTCAGTGTAAATGGCACGCAATATTATATAGGCAAACATTTTCAAAAGTGAAAGAAATTGCAAAAAAAAGTCAATTTTTACATTGAAATTGATGAACAGAGAAGTGCTGAACTGAGACTTGCTTTAGTGAAGTGTTCATGGTACACTCGCGAGTGTTCATGGAATACTCGATGAACACTTAGATGAGCGTTGGCGTTAGTCTCATCATAGAAATATAAGGCTTGTATTAACACTCACATGTTCAAGCGTAATCGGAGTTTCGCCAAGTCTTAGCGTGTTGTCACAATTCTCATTCCCATATTCATTTATTTTAAGACCTTTTTTCAGTGTAGTAAAACCGTTATTTTTTAAAAAATTCGTCATTTTCGATTTGGTTCGATTTTTTCGTATAGGGTAAGTGTGCCAAATTTCGGCATAGTTGCATGCAAGCGCCAAAGTCTCAACTTTGAAATGTAATATCTTTAATAGAAATTGATTGTTTTATTCCTTCTAGGGTGGAATCACCAGTTCTCGCCAGTGCCCCATTTCTCGCCACTTACATTGAAATCGCTATTTTTCGCAATTTATGAAATAAATGAGTCGCAATTTTTTTGTATTGTTTCTGCTTCTACGCATAGAATCGAAAAATAATAATTATTCGTTTTGGATTCACGATTTTGATCACTTTTTAGAGCAATATTTTAAGCAAGTGCATCGAATCCAACATCTCTTACCAAATGTACTAAGTGTCGTCAAATTTTCATCAGGCCAAAAATACCTATTTGGGTAAATAATTTGTCTATTGAATATTTAATTGCACTTGTGGAATACATAAAATTTGTATTTAGTCAATTAATATTTCATTTTATATTATTTTTGTATAAAAATGAGGCATGGCGAGAAGTGGTAATATTCTGGAATTGATTTTACCACCTGTCGCCATATCTTTTCAATAGGCGACACTAACTTCACTTCGTACATTCTCAGTTGTCAAATCTGCATTGTTTACTTTCTGCAAAAGCCCCATAATATTATTTCTCAAATAAAAGTGAAGAAAAATCATTTAAAGAGAGTAATAATAAAGTGATCACAAGGAAAGAGAAATGGTGAATGTATTCTTTTCATAGCATTGTCTAAAACAAGCGAGTGTGGTTCTTTTCAAGTGGGTGGCGAGAAGTGGTTACAAATTTTACAAAACTGGCGAAAAGTGGTAAAAAGTGGCGACGAAATGGTTATTTTTGCATTATTAATAAAAATCAGTTTTTAAAGTAGTCCAGCGTTATGTTCTAGGATTATTGTTTTCACGTACAGTAGACTCTCTCAAATTCGGGCATATAGGACCGAAATGTCAGCCGAATTAGACAGAAATTCGGGCGACATGTGCATATAGATATTGAGTTTACACACTGATATATATCGTAAATTGCATGAAAATCCCTCAATAATGCAAAATCACATCAAAACTAAGACAAACCATGCCAAATTTGAGCATATTTGATTCATTTGATAATCATAATCAAACTTGAAAAATGGCAACAAACTTTTTTCAAATGTAACCGCTGCCCGAATTAAAAAGTAGCCCGATCTTAAAAGAGCCGAATTTGCGAGAGTCTACTGTATCTAGGGCCAATACATCTAAGAAACTTTGTGTCAAATTTGACTTATCTTGTAACAAGGATTCAAAAGTTATGATTAAGTGAATTTAATTTTTTCCTAAACATGGCGATAGCCGGTTATACCACCCTACTTAAGGAGTGTTGCTTAGAACTTTGTAGACAGTTTATCGTCTTTATTTACTTTAAAATCATTCTTAATACATTTTGAAATGAATAAAAATGTAGACATAGCTTTGGTGCCCTATTTCGGCCACCTTCATTCTCATAGTTCCTTGTCCTTCGGGAATTCTTCAAATGTCTTTTTCATGTCATCTCGTTTGACGAATTTTTTGTTGTTCTTTTGCAATGTATAATCTCTGGAGTATGTAAAAACTAAAAATTCATGAAAATTCGAGGAACAAAAAAGGTGGCCGGAATTGCAAGCTGGCCGAAATTTGGCACACTTACTCTAAAAGTATTTTGTTTATCTAAATTATTATAGCGAAATGATTAAACTTTTAATACCTAAAAGTAAAATATATTGAGCGAAGAAAAATATAAGAAATTGTGAACTACAGATTGTATCTTCGGAAGACTTGCAAAGTAATTTCTAATTGTTTACATTATTTTCTGAGTAAGAAGAATAATTTTATTGACCTTAGTGGAATATTTTATTGACCTTTTCGAATTTCGTTTCGTACTGGGTAAATAATTTTTCACTAACAAAATTGCTGATTTATTGACATGGATTTTCATTTTTTTTGGTCACAATTGTAAAATATTAAAAATACATATTATATCTCAAAATTTAAATAAAACTTTAAACTGTTCTTTTGTAATCTTAAACTTTAATTTAATTCACAAATTAATGCAAAGTTTTGTTCACTTTATCAAGAAATAAATCGGTTTGAAAATAAAACTTAGAGGAATTTCATTTAATTAGTTTTTTTTCTGATCAACCAAATGCATCATAGTTTAGGAATTAAATTGATGACCAAATCTAACATTAGCAATGTTCTATATGGAATTGTACATCCATTTTCAACACTGAAAGTTTCTAACTCATTAAAATTTCTTTCATTAGAGCCTCATTTAAATGATCTCATACTTGTAATGCTTCTGTAATTGACTGTCTATTAATTAGTGTAATATTTTCTGCACATTTTAAATTAGTAATCCCAACGGCAGAGAACAAACCTAAAGCGAGGAAAGTTGTTTCCTTAATTTTTCTGACTTTGAATAAATTATTTCACCTTTAATGAGTCTCCCTATAAATGGGAAAACTGTTTTCAGCCCATAAACATGGCAATTGAGGATGAATATTTAGTTGTGGTTTTGTCGCGTTTAGATGGAAGGTTGCGAGGACAGACAAGGAACAATTAAAACGTCAATTGACAGAAAAATAAACATATTAAGGACAAAGAAAAACCTCGTGGAAAAACCACAGACGTTTTCATTTGTTGCCTGTAAATTCTATAAAAATTTCATTATAGGGGTTTGTTGGAAAAAAAATCAATACATATTTGATAGTGGGAAATTAAAAATGAAAAAATCAAGAGACAAAGAAGTTGTGAAAATTTCTATATGCGCTAAGTGCTGGTTGTGTTGTTACACATCATGGGGATTTTCTCTGTGGTTTGGGGTGGAATTTGTGGTGGAGAATGTCAAGGATTTAACTTAATACAGAAAAGTGGTAAAATATATGGGAGTAAATAAAACAAGCATTTCCTCTGAAGTTTATACAAGATGAGATATTTGAAGAAAGTTCGCTGGAAAGTGTATGTAATTAACTGAGAGATTTATAAAATCCTTGTAAAAGATGTGATGATGAGTTTGTATAATATTAAGCACGCTCTGCTGAATATCATGAAGTTTACTCTCATCCAACAGAATCAGTAATAGGATCTCAATAGGATTAGTGCAGCGAGACTTTTAGTCAATGTATACAGATATTTTTGGAAAACTAACAAAATTCCGGTTGAAAAATCGAATAGAGGTGACTTCCACTTTCGGTACAAAGGATTCAAATGTTCATAAATCACTCCTGAGGAAAAGGCGAAAAAGCGTCCATCAGGGAGGAAAAATTTCCACGAACTTTGCCAAACATGCAAAGTTTCTTCTAAGGAAATCAGAGCAAAAGGAAAAGTCAATTTGATAAATGACTGAGAAATTAAATTAACAAATTGAATTGTTATAGTTTTATGAACACGATTTAAATTGTTGATTCACTTCTGTGTTGCATTTTCGCGTTTCAATTGAACGCGTTCAACGACCCATTAGAATCATTTATCATTTTTTGCAAGCACGCTCCTAACGAATCTCATATATATACTATTAGTACGAGACGCCTCTAAGTGAATCACTCATCTATTTCATTTCGTTTTGTACTAGTCGACGAAACACTATTGTTTATCAACAATTTTATTCTTTAGCCCCATGGATGTGAACAACCTTTTCCGAAATATTCCATGAAATAGAAAGAAAACCAAAAAAAAAAGATATATGGGAGAATCCGTCTGGCAAGTCATAAAAAGCTCTACAATCGATAAAAGTGGCGTATTAAACAAATATTGATGGGTCGTAATTATTGTCTCTTTGACCACAAAGTGCTGATAAGGCACTATATATAGTTTAATGGCACAGTCAAATGATTAAATTTATATTGTGGCATTAAATAACTTTAACTTGGTCTGCTTTGCCAAAAGGAATGCCATAATTTATGTAGGTTCCCATTATTCTGTTACAAGTTCAATGTGTCCCCAGTTGGCATAGGTCAGGATTTAATGCGCAATACCAAAACTCAATGGAGATTTGCCTTTGAGACTTTATCCCACAATCAGACCATATAAAAATGTATTTTTCGTGCCAGTGTAAATATTTACCACTCAAATTGACCAAAAAATACTCAAAAACTGCGACAAACTATGAATCATTTGCGAAATTGTGTTGAATGCTGAGTATGAAGAATATTTCTTAGCTGTGTCATTGAAAGCCGGTGTAAAATTACCTAATATGGTGACGAGAATATTCAATTTTTATTTTAGTTTCTTAATATTATTCAAATAAAATTTTTGAAATTTTGAAATTTGTAGAATCTAATTGATTGAAAATTGACTTTACGATGTTTATCTGAGGTCAATTAACAGAGATGGATAATTTAATCTGATCAGACATTGAAACTGATCTTAGTCTTAAAACGGCAAGAATCCTTGTCAGAATTTATTAGGGGGGGGGGGGTCTCATAAATCCCTTAAAACGCTAACTCTAAACGTTAGACTTATATAATAGCTGTACAGGCTAAATGAACGGGAACACGGAAAAATGTAGTGACTCAGTTTCCAGAAATCATTATCTTCACAAACTAGGCGAAAGATAGATATTTCTCGGTATTAAACTTTTTTTTGTGATTCAGTTTAGGGTAGAGTCAGTACTTTTTCGCCACCTACAAATAAAATCACTTTTTAAGGGAATTATAAGCTCATGGAACTACGAAATGAGTATGATTTCATGATCTCTACGCATCAAGAAACCATATCTGGCTCTTTACCGACTAGATTATTTGCAAATTATTAAAAGAAATTCTCGAAAAGGTGAACAATCATAAAAAAAATGGAGTTCTTAAGAAACTTGTCAACGCTAAGAGAAACTGTCTTGCATTATTTTATGTTTTTGCTGTACAGTATGTGATATTTTTCACTGAAACTCAATCTCTTATTAACTAAACTTTGCTGTAATATCATTTTTATTATTGTTTTTTTTTTTTAAATTAATGAAATTCGGATGTGGTGAAAAGGGCTTACTTTTTCCGGCTATGTAAGTACTTTGCGCCACTCATTTTTTCCAAGCAATTTACAAGTGGCGCACCTCGCAGATTATAGTAGAAACAGACTTTTCGATCGATTTTTTTTGTTAAAAATAAAAAATATGCAAAAAATCATTTGAAATACTCTAATAATTGTCTAGTATCGGTGTTATATAAAAAAAGTAATGTACCGTGTATTTTGGGAGTTTCCGCCAGCTGCTGTTTCTTAAAATTCAATTAAAAACAAGTGGCGAAAAAGTGCTTACACAATGGCGAAAAAGTGTTTACAAAGTGGCGAAAAGTACTGAAACATGCATTGCTGCAGGAAATGTATTTTTTCAACTCGATGCACAGAAATTCCCGGGAAGTCTCCTGGTTCAATAGAGAGACAAGGCTTCAAAGCATTTGTACAAAAAATTTTATTTTATTTCGACAAAAATTGGAAAAATTACAAGGGTATCAAACCTTAAGGTGGCGAAAAGGGCTTATTCTACCCTAATTTATTTTTTTCAATCTTTTAATTTTCTAAGTCATTGTGTAATAACTTATTTGAGAATACTTTTTTAAATCACATTTAACATAAAATATCTCAAATTGAATTTTTTTGGAAATTATCAAATCCGTTTTCATTAGAATTCTATACCTAACGTATATACTAACTGAATTATTATTCTACTTTTTCAATGGTATTCAAGCAAAATTTTAATAGGGATTTTATTTTAGAATTTAATTTTACTGCTCGAACTCCACAGAGATAGTAGTGTATATAATCTCTCGGTTTTGAGTTGTAAATATCATATTCTAGAGAGCAATTTTATGCTGTTGATTTAAATTTAAATGAATTTGATTTAAACATTTATTTATTTTTTATTTTTTTATTAGCAGGATTTTTAAATTTTTAAATAAAAATTTCAGAAAATACTTTAAATGCTGAATATGCCTAAGATAATAATAAGAATAATGGTAGCACATCGTTCCATAGAGGAACTTAGGCCTTACCGTAAGGAGAGTTCGGAACATTCGTTATTATTTTTTCTGATATAGGGATGGGGTTGTCAGTCCCATACCCCGTGGAATCAAGTGCAGTGAAACTCACTGTATATGCATTTAGAATTCGAACACCTTTAACGCCAGCAAAATTCCTGGTGACCTAAAGGGGATTCAAACCCGGGCCACTTGAGCCATTGAGTGCACAGGTGGAGATTTTGGTAGGTCGAAAAAATCAAGGGGCTTATATTACTCCTTTCTTCGTAGAGTTTGTGCAGTAAAAGTTTGACTTCAATAATTTTTAAACGGGTCCCTAAAAAAATATAAAAAGAAACCAACAATTTAAATACAGTAAACTCAATACAAAAATCATATTGGGAATGTATATAGTTTTATAGAAACTGTTTTTTAAATTTATCAAGTCATTTTTTTTAGAAATCAGTTAATTTTAATATTAGAAATTTTTATAATTTTTTGTAGTTTCAAAATTTAAATAGGTTGGGGGAAGTAGGGTAGCTTTGAATTGGGACATCTTTAAAATTGGGTTCCTTTCTTCTATTTTTAAAAGAAATGAGCCTTATCATGATATTATTAAGTTTCGCTATTTGTTCATTTCAATCAATTGTGACTATTGATTTCATTCCAAAATATGAGAATATAACCCAATATTAAAATTGTCGTACTTTATTCAAAATTCATTATGATAAATAAACTTACTATTTCTGTCATGATTTCATAAGTCATTTTCTATAACATTTAGCCAAATTTTTGGTATGATTCTTTTGGGTAGCTTTAGCAAATAGCTGATTTACTATTAAAACTGGGATTTGTTTAAATGAAATAGAAAAAATTTCTTACAAAACATATATCTAAATATTATTCATGTTATAAAATCTAACTAACTATAGTAATACAATGAACACAATGCTATTTCTTAACACCTTCCCCCTAGATTTTTTGTAGAGTGAAATCTTCTTCATAGAGCTCGATTTATTCCAAGGATCTTATATACAAAGCGAAGTTCGGGGAACTCGTGAAAATTTATGTTTGTGTTTTATGGCAGAGTGTAATTTGTTTATTGATAATTCAGAATGCAAAACACAATATTCTTACTGCATCGCTATTCTTATGCTATATTCCATTTTTTGTTCATATTTGCCATTGAAATCCCTTCTGAACAAAGGACCACCGAGATGCTATATACCTCCATCGGGATTGCATCTGTTAAACGGTTCAAAAAAAAGGTCCTGGTAGGTATAGGTTCAAAAAAATCCCAAACAGGTTAATTATGCAAATATTAGTGGTATTGTGTGATTATTTCAGGATGACTGTTTTTCAGGATGCAAGTGCAGAGATGAATCCTCCATTCTCTGACATTGTCAAACGATCACGTAGTAGATTGAATTGGAAATTGATTCCCCGTGATGGCATGGAAGGATGATGTGTTTTGTTATTCAAATTGGGGGTGCCACTGGTTGCAATATATGAACTGATGCACAATTTGCATAATATTTTCCCCACGTCGAAAGCGATGCTGTCGTAAATTTCGTGATATAAACCATTCTCGGGAATTGACGACCTTTTTTTACTCTTTACCTATTTCTCACGGAAAATTAATGATGATAATCCTTTATTCCTTCAACGGTGGATAAACGATGCCGAGAAGTCGTTAGGGAGGAAAACGGGCAACCCCTTCTGGTACCAGCGGGGTGGATTACTATGTGGCAGTTATGATGCTTGTCTATCGTCGTGATTCCTTCACGCTTCTTCTTTTTTTTTTGTTCAATATCAAAACCACGGCAAAGAAAAGGGCTCATTATGTATATAAAATGTGCAGCATCTGACACTCTCAACAAGTTGCTCTTTTACTTCCCAACATCGCGTATACAAATTTTTGGGATGATTCCAGCAAGATAGACACGTTCAACCGTCACTTTCATCAATCTGATTGCGCGTCATAGTCTTCTATAGTAAAGTGACAAAAGTCAGGGCGTCCTCTTTCGCAGATCCATCATCCAAGCGCATCTTTGGTATAGTCTTCTTGGTGGACCGTGTCATTATTCATACGATTAGAATACACCATTCAGAATAAATAAAGTACCACTGGGGCAAAATGCATCGTCACACCAGGATCAGCTAGCAAATATAAAGGATCCTGAGTTGAGGAGTCTGCGTGCAAAATTGCAGAACTAAGATTAATCGTGGGGTTATTTCCGGTTGAACGGGTTTCTTCGACGGCAGGTTTTTTGAATTTGATATGTAACACAACCATCCACTGTGGGATTTATGTTGGGTACACCGAGTCAGTTATATACCAAGACAAGAGCAAACACTCGGAAAAAAGCCATCGCGAAACAGAGGGAGAAAAGGTATAGGATTGATGCTGAAAAAAAAACAAAAGACATGATATATGCAAGCGGACGGCAATCTGGTTTTCAGGTGGAAATTGTATCTTTGGCTCACTTTTGCCAACACACAATCGTCGCTTTTTGGACGTCTTTTTGCTCTTATTTCACCAAACAAACACACAAAACACGAGTTGAGCGATCATCAGGCCCAACTCCACTGAACCTGTGACTCATCAAAACACTGCCCGATTGAGATCAAATCAATAGTGGCGTGATGGGGCGGGCAAGTCACTCTTTTTTCTGTACTATTACTACTATATGCACATAATTTTTGGCAAATTACTTTCTATATTTCTAGGGTCGATTGACCCAAAACTTTCTCTTGCTTTATCGTAAATTTAAAGTGTTTAAAGTGATACGCATTGCAAGATCTGAAAAGATTGGAAAGTAAGAAGTGACTCATTATATACCACCTACGGTTTGAGGAAGAGAGTGAAACAAATAAAACTAAAAATAATAAAATTAAAGTAAATTACGGTAGGTTTTACAATCCTATATGAATTCTAGATAATTATATAACTTAATTAACTATCACTTCATTTAGTTTTTAGCCTGTTTAACCCTTTAAGAATCAGTAGTGGATCAAAAGTTAAACTTGCTCGGTAAAACCAAATTTATTTTCTTATTTTTCATTTTTCGTTGAACTTTAGAAGTGTCAAGGGAATGTGTTTTCTTAGTGAATGGCCCACTGATCATCAGAGAGTTACGAGTTTTGAGTTTGATTATGAATTCCTATTTCTATATTTTTGCCTTTACTTAATCTTTATATTATTTATTTTTTAAATTACTCAACAAAGTGTTATATTAAATGTTAACCCTTTAATGACGAGATACTTTTTACGGACTGAAAATCAACAATAAAAACTAAACTGAGAAACATAATCAATGATAAGTCTTACATCTAACCTTGGAAAGTCCAACAGAGTCCGATTCGGTGTATTTTGTGCTTCTATGAACGATAGGGACAAAAATAGCCCAAAAATTTAAGTAATTTTTCCGACAATACCAATGAATAATATTTCTCGCTTTAATGAAAAATATTACGTATGAGTATTGTAGTTTTTATTGCCAAAAGGGTTTTGCTTAAAAAAAATTGTAAGTTTAAAATATAAATAAAATCAATTGTGAATTTGAGAATTTAAAAATTCGCCATTTTTGAGCTTAAATATTTACTACATAGCAAATAGCTAGAGCCTTGCAAAAAATATCCTAGATTCCTTCAACATTCTACTTTACAATTATGTATAGATATAAGAAAAAAATAACTTTAGGTAGTCAGAAAAAATTATTTTCTTTATGGGACACCGGTGTTTCAATCGTCCTTAAAGGGTTAAAGAAATAAAAAAAGATGGTTAAAGTATTTTATTTCAAAGTATTTTCGAATAATTTATCGACTTAAATTGAATAGTAAAGCACTTACAAGATCATCCAAAAAAAGATTAGAAGTAATACAATTGATTTTGGGATAAAAATTACTTATCGATTCATAACCTGTTCGTAACCGATTTGAACCGAATTATAAATCACTCAAGATTGTTCAAATTAGCTTGGAGTAATACAATTGATTTTCGGAAAAAATATCGGTTTATAATCGATTCATTCTAGGTCCATAACCGAATTTAACTGACCCAGTCTTATCATAAATTCTACGATCCAACGACCCCAAACGTGATACCATTAAATTAAGAAAAGCGCTATCTAGAGCCTTTTTGTCTTGAAAACTCACAATTAGGAATGTTTTAACAGCATTATGGTATATAGACGAAATGTCCGTTTGAGTATTATCTAAAACATATCCAAATGAAAAAAAAATCGCACTACAAATATGGTTTTTAGAGAAGAAGGCAAGAAATGGACGGAAAATAAGGTTAATTTAAAGAATTATTCTGATTATGAAGGTTAACTATGTAGGTGTGGTGGGGAATCTCCCGAAGGTTCCAAGACTCTAGCCGTACTCACTATGGCGCTGTTATCTTGTAATATCGTTATCTCGTTATCTCGTTATGTTCTCGTAATGTATTTTATAAATGAAAAATTATAACAAGATTACAGATTACGGAGATTACGAGATAACAACGCCACAGTGAGTACGGCTTCTGTCTCTAACCGTTTGTGCTCTAAAGCTCTCGATGGCCGGACGTACAGACGAACAGACAGCATGATATATTATATAAACCTAAAAAACTTCAGATTTCCAAAGTCTATCTTTCCAAAATTTCTACTAGAAAAGAGATGGCAAAGCATCCCAGCTTTGCGGAATGCTCAAACTCACGAGATAGAGCTATTCCGTTAATTATCTTTTTGCACGTTTTTTTTGGGTGTATATACCGGTTTATTAATGATTTTTTTTTTCAGAAATTGAACAATTCCGAATTAGACAATCTAAGAAATGTGCTTTTTAGGATGGTCTTGTCATTAGTAACATACTTACGCACAAATAAAAAGGGATATTCGAGAAAAATAAATCAATTGCGGATACTTGACCACTCCATTACCGATTGGGACTGAGATAGCCGTATAAGAAATGTCAAGGATTGTTCAAAAAATTCAAATTCAACCAAATCAGTTAAAAAATGAGCCATCCAAAGTGATTGACCTTTGTCTTTCAATAATTCAAAAAGACGAATTTTCTAACTATAGGTATGTGGACTAACTACAATACAAATCCGATAATTTTTGAAAAAGCTGTGGCCAAATTTTAAAAAACCAAAAAAAAAATGGTTAAAACCTACAAGATATGAATTGAAGTAATTCAACAACTTTTTTTTAAAAAGCTCTCCGTTAAAAAACAACATCCACTTTTTAACTGTAATGAATATCTTTGCTAATTAAATGAATGTGAGATAACATTATTTGTCTCAACACTTGAGGAAAATCTACCATAGACATGAGAACAGCGATAGTAATAAAATTAGTATTTCTCCGAATGCTCCGAATACTAATAATTATTGCAATTGGAGTGTTTCTTACATAAGCTGCCCTGCAAGTACAATTACTGGTTTATAATCAATTTGGACAAATGTAATAATTTTGTAAATCTTAAAATATTCTCAATATATCCCATAAAGACCAAGTCGGATAAGGTATAAGTCCTCTTTTGAAAAATGCAAATTGCGGATATTCCGTTCTATAAAACATAGTAGGGGAATGTAGGCATGGTCCGCACATAGTGTACCTTCAAACAACCCCAATGTTCTCTTTGTTTGAAAAGAGCTAGTTCTTCATTTCGTAGCCATAAGATAGATAATTATTAACCTCATGAACTGAGATGTGAAATGACGAACTAGCTCTTTGCAAACAAAGAGAAAATTCACATCGTTTGAAGGTTCACACTGTGCGAATCATGCCAACATTTCCGTATATATAGGCTAGATTTTGCTCATGAACTGTATTTTAAAATTAATAAAAGAAATTATTGATATTATTCTTTACTTTGGCCCAAAATTGAGGCACGGAATTAGTTTGTAAGACTATCAAACGGGCTGTGTGAAATTTCATGAAAAATTAAAGAAATGCGTGAACGTGAATAAGTAATGCGTGAATGATAGGCCTGTCTTGGGGGAGAAATCAATTTCAGGCATTCAGTCTTTTGTTTTGTAAAGTCGATTTAAAATTTCCATAACAAATTAAACCTATCATTACTATATCATTTCAGTTTAACGTCTTCTTTTCTTTACCATGATATCTTTTGCGAAACCAGTAAACAAAAACCTAGTATTACCATTCATTAGTGGTTTTTCTTTCCCCTTCTGACCGTTTTCGTTAAATTAAACGTATCTTGAGTTATTGCAAAAAAGTTCTCAAGTGTATTAAACCACACAGATAGTTCGTCATTTTCATTAACCCTATTGATTGATCTATAGGCAAAGGAAGATTCTGCATTGGGTATTTGGAGAGAATCTTTGAGGTGGAATTTTTTACAGTCACAGCTTCTGCAGCCTGAGATGAAGCCTGACTTTGACTGATCTATTGGATCTAAGGTACTGTAAAACCACGCGTTTGTCGTTCAATCGCATTTGGAGATAAAACAGAAGGAGATATCCACTTGGGGTTTTTAAAACAAATATTCATGCTATCAACATATTAGGAATTACATAACTTGGCGCAAGTTATTTCTGTTAAAGATATATTTTCTAAGAAAGCTGGAATTTTTACTCCGATTGACCGATTGACAGAAAATAGATAAAAATCATCATGAAAGTGGATTCCTTTTTTATAAGAAAACGATTTCATAATCGTAAAGAATTTTAAAGTTCAACAATTTAATATGAATAATTCTAAATTTTTATTTAAATTTTTGATTGGATTTTAATATTTTGTAGACAATCTTGAATTTTTTTTTAATTTTTAGTGTGTCGGATCATAATCACTAAAAGCTTTTCAGGCTTTACCCTTGGTTTTTCTACGCACGACCCGTCGACTTGGAGCCCCTTTGGCCATCTTTCTCGCTCGCTCAGATGCAGATGACTAATGTTATGGGTATATACTTAGACATGGGAAATTGATGAGGTTCTTACAGGTAAACCATTATCACATTGAATATTTAATTGAGGAGTTGACATGCAAATTCACATGCATTGACAATAGATCAACAATCATCAATCAGGGAGGGATTAATATGAAATGATGGAAACTTTTGTTGGGAAGAAAAAGTAAATAATAGTCAGTTGTGAAAACTATTAAATGCACACCTGAAAAGTTTTGCATTTAAAATAGTCATTAGTCTTTTGAGCCCCTTTCTGTTTGGTTAAATATTTCAAAAGAGCTGTCTTTTAAAGTCTTCCGTTCAAGGGGTATGCCAACAGGGGTGCCCATCTACTTTACATAATTTCGGTGAAAATACTCGGTTAAAACAGAATTAAATGTGATTTTGATTGATGTACATTAAATTAATAGCTATTCGATTATTTTTTCATGTTTTAATTAAATTATTTATTAGTCATTTTGGTCTGATTTTGTCATTAGCCTTGATTCTCTTAGGGGCTATTATTTGGTCATTTGATCGTGGGAAGTATTGCACATTTCATCTTTCAATTGGGAGCCTCAATGTATCCTTCTGCGGAGGTTTTTTTCTTGCCCTAAATTATCACCCCTCAAAATCTTGCTTTTGATTTCATTTCTCAATTGCTGCTCGATTTTGTGGCTTGTCTGTGTGTTTTAACCTCAAAGAGAACTTAATACATTATGTGAATTTATGATAAAAAAGTGTATACTGGACTGGCCATTCATGTATTCATGAGGGATGAACACAAAAGGGATAAGTAGTTATATGTTGATATCAATCAGACGGTGTAATTGAAGATAATTACTTTTGATTGGTCTGCAATTAAATATAATGAGATTATTTTCAGATCAAAACTTCTGACAAAAAGACCTCCGATGATTGACATTTTTATTCATAACAAAATTTTTCACTGCATAATTTTGTGGTGAGTGGGATTTGCTTTTTATGCCATAGGACGCGTATCCCAAGGTATCGACATAAATGTGAGAAAGAAACTGATGAAGTGAGTCATTTTATTGCATCAAGAAAACCAAACTCAGTGAGTGTAGAAGAGGTCCAAATTTCCCCTTTTTTGCTTCTTTTTCTGACCAGGAGGGATTCATGGGTCTGGAGGACACCTGCAACACCTGAGAAGCAGCGGAAAGGCAACACACGAAGAAGGTACCATAAAGAAATGAGATTTTTCACCAATATTTCAGTATCCTGTTTAGATTTCTTCTTTTTTTTTTGTTCATAGTCTTCTTCATGGGATGTCTTCGATGACTAAGACAGCAATTTTATGTTTTCAGGTTTTATTTGTGCACAAAGTTGATTTTAACGAGAGGGATCCCAACTCTTATTTGTTGTGTCCAAAAAAAAGAAAAGGTCTTGACTTCACATTTGCTTGCTTCCCTTCCAATTAGGATGGTTAAACCATTTTTGTCATTTTAAGTTTTGAAAAGTATCTGAATATTTCTAAAAATCTTTGTACTTATACAAAATTCAATATTTTTAAAATTCAATTAAAATATTTTAAATTTGAATTAAATATCAGGGTTTCGATTTTTAAAATGAAAAATATATTGAAAATGATATCCTACATGACATAAGATAGGGGAAGGTTTTGCAGCTTCGTAATGTTGGGGATGAGTAAAAGTTGATTTCTAAGTTACTAAGTCAATAATCATCTTATCTATGGCCATATATTGAAAAAGCAATTCCGGTACCAAACTTATCTTGACAAACTTCCGGAGCCTAGGCCTTTTTCCTGGGTACAAAAAGCTAAAATAAAAATTGGACCTTAAATTCAAATTTTGATGTGTGTTTTAAATAATGCAAGTGTTTTTTTTTTCGAAAAAACAACTATTACATGTTACAGAGGATTTATCAGGGTTAATTATTTATTTATTTATTTCGATTTAACGGGCTCTTGTTGCCATTTTTGATGTTGTTCAGTTTAAATTTTTTTTTCGGTTTACAATGTCTCGTGAAATATGTCCCTTCAGCCGCTTCAATGTTTTGCATCGGGCGGGATTCGAACTCACAACTGTGACAGTCGAGCCGGGGGTCTCACTGTCCAAGAACTAAACGCTCTAATCTAACCAATTGCATTACGGACCGCCTTGTTACGGGTAATAATTACAGTGATTAGCAAGAGATTTTTTTTCTGATATTGTGGTATAATGAATTCGCTTTTTTGTCTTAAGACTTAAGATTTAGTAAATAATCTTAAGTCTTGGACATCATTTTCCGTACAAAACTGCACAAGCCCCCCCTAACTGCTAAATTTTATTTTATAAAAGAATTACTCAGCAGCGTCTTTTTAATGGTTATAAAGGTTATAAAAATGTATAAAAACAATTACAATATTTCTTTAGTGACAATTTCTTAATATTTCTAAATTTTTAAACTATTAAAAGTCTTAAAATACTTTAGTCCACTAATATTACTAGTCTGGCATATTTGGTTATTTTTGGAAAAAAATTAAGAAGTTTTTGTTTATGATAGAATTACAAGCGTCACATATTCAAAATTAGCTAAATGATGTTTTTTTTTTTAAAGTTTACTGGACGTGTTAAGTTTTTTTTAATGTTCTTTTTTTATATGTGGAGCAAATTTTATACAAAAAAAATGTTTTTTTTTGAAGAAAATCGTCTGTACATTCTGGACCATTTAAAATCTCATAAAAAGAAGAAAATTTTTACGAACATTAATTCAAATGTGTAGACGTAGAGCTTTAAAAAAAAACAATAAAATACAATTAATTCTAGAATATACCAATATATATTATTTTCTACAGAAAATAAAAAAAAAATCTTAGGCAAAGTAGAAAAAAATGAGTTACAGACTTACGGACTGGCGAATAGTGGTTAATGTGCCCTATTTTATGAATAGAGTTGGATAGGAAGATCTTGGTTTTGTGTGATTTTGAATGGTATCCCACGTATCCCAAGTGTGTCCTAATCCCAAGACATGTCTGCAAAAAATTAGGGTTTCTTTTTTGCTGGATTTTCACTCTCACTTTGGACTGGTTGATGCGGTACAAGGGATCTTTTGCTGTCCTTCACTGCAAATGCTTTTAACAAAAAATATCTCTTTCACTGTAGCAACAATCAACAAGTGAAGTTAATACATTATTCCTCCCTTTCTGTGCCCACCAATCCCCTTTCGAAAAGTACTAAGTTAGTAAAATGTTGATTTTCTTGTGTCCAGCGCATAAATACTGGGTTTGGATATCACCCCCAAAAAATCGCTTTCGGTGGTGATTATGATTTATCTACCGTGGTAATTGAATGGTGCTGCACTTTGGACGTTGGAGAACTGAGAGATCCAAAATAAAATTAACACTGCAGAAGATTTATTATCTCTCACCACAACGCATTTTCAACCCCTTTCTGCAAAATTTCCCTCAGCTCTTTGCTTTTATTCAATGACGATGGCATTTTGGTGTCTTTTTCCCAAAAAAAAAATCTGCATATCATTTGATTTTTGAGCAAAAATTGCTATCGCATAATTCAGCAATTAATCACTGCAAAATTATAATTCAGATGTGAGGACGCGACTATGAGACTGGCACAATGGGTAGAGAATCGTGCAAATTTTGCCTGATACAATTTTCTTTTTTAGCTCAATAGCAACGATGATTCATCAAAAATGGTTTTTGGTAACCATATAAACGGTGATGCCTCCTGATGAATGCAAATCTATGTCATTCTAATAATAAATCTTGCATTCAGCGGTGTCCCCTTTACTCCAGAGAAGTACAGCCTCCAGGTTTACCTCTTCCATTGTATCCTTCTTCCTCCTTAGGGATCCTTTTGCCAGTAATTCGCAATTATTCATTCATTGTTGTGCAACAGCTTCTTTGAGCCATTTATACACGCTACTGGTTCTTGGGGTTGCACTTTTTCTCAATTTATTTTTATACCTGTTGGGATGACAATTCATAAATTTTTATGCATCGCAGATTTAGCCACAAATTTATTCATTGTTCGCGATTAATTTTCATGCCATTGATATTTCGGTATGGAGTTGGACTAATGTGAAAAGATGCTTAATATCCCAAACAGTAGCAATCAATATTTTCTGCCACTCAATTCTTTATCCCTCTCTTTATTGCTCACTGATCCGTGAATAAAGAGTGAAATTTTATTAAATCATCTTCAGAGGTGTAAAATCACAATTTTTTAAATCGCTTTTGTTCTGATGCCATAAAAGGAGGAGCTGTTCTTTTTTGCCTCAAAATTGTACTCTTAATTTAATGGTCGAATGCATTATTTTGGCATTTTATGAGTCATTCAACGATCTTTAAGAGTCTCTAGAGAGACAAGATACTAAAGATCTGAAATGGAAGGAGTCGAGATGGGAGCCGCTGTGTCGGACAGTGGCGAGCAATAAGTATTTTTAGCACTTTGATACAATATTTCAAAAAGGCTATTTAAAAAAAACATCCATGTTCTAAAATAGATAAAAGTATAATTACTCATTTTAAGAATTTAGATGTTAAGCTAGTTTTTCTTTCTCGTGAAGAGACAAGCCATTACAAGATTTTATGCCAAATAGTGAGGGATAGTAGGTTATAGTCTTTAGATTACTCCCGTATCCATTAGACGACTCTTATATGAATAAGAACCTAAACTTTATTTTTCTTACTGGTTGACTCCTTTTGCCGGGAAATTATTTTGTCCGTAAAGACCTATGCGTAAGTGGGGTACCTTTTGAAATGGGGTAATTTAGAAATTGTGCTTCTTTCTCATATTTTCCTATTTTATGGATTACCTTATTTATTCATCTTTATTTGTTATAGAGTTTGTTACCGGGCTGAAGACGCAACGATAGGAGATACCGAATTTTGGTTTTCAATAACCCCCCATAAAACGATATTAGCTTGAGACATTCCTTTTTCAAGTACACTTCTTCTTGCCTTCCAAAACTAAATATTAATGTACATTTTTAAAACGCCTCAAATTATTTCCTTCATTTTAAAGAGGTGTCTCCGGTGATTGCCAGTGAAAAGTTAGTCACCCTAAGATGAAAACACTTTTTTGGTTTTTCCAAAGCTTTCGATCCTGATGTGGATCTTCTTCAGTGGTCAACTAAATTGTGATTTCAGAGTCTTTCTCAGGGATCGTGTGGTTCATGGGGTTCCAGATCATCACCAGCAGGACGTCAATGTGGGGCGGCTTTTTCTCTTCGAGAACTTTTCTCACTATTTTTAACTTTCTTGGTGTTTTTTTCGCGAAAAACTAACTTTTTAAGAGGCGGTTGGTCTTTGTCTTTGTCTCTAACAGTTAGAGACAAAGACAAAGACCAACCGCCTCTTAAAAAGTTAGTTTTTCGTGAAAAAAACACCAAGAAAGTTAAAAATAGTGAGAAAAGTTCTCGAAGAGAAAAAGCCGCCCCACATTGACGTCCTGCTGGTGATGATCTGGAACCCCATGAACCACACGATCCCTGAGAAAGACTCTGAAATCACAATTTAGTTGACCACTGAAGAAGATCCACATCAGGATCGAAAGCTTTGGAAAAACCAAAAAAGTGTTTTCATCTTAGGGTGACTAACTTTTCACTGGCAATCACCGGAGACACCTCTTTAAAATCATTTGCGCCAGTTCATTATTGATAAAACTATTTCCTTCATTTTCGGATATCATTTTAAAGATATTCAAGGCAAATATGTCGTTCATATACTTACCACAAATCAAATTGTTTAGAAAATGTTTTTGAGGACAAAATTTAATTACTCTGGAGGACCTATTTTTCAATAAATTCCTCAAAATTCAATGAATCAAATTGTTAAACCATTTAAGTAAATCGTGTTAATCGTCTTAAAATGTTAATATTTAGTATCATAGCTTTGGTAGATTATGAAGAATAATCATAGAATCGAGAAAAATGTTTTGAAATTTCGTAATGTATTCAAATAAGGAGTATAAAAAAAACAAAACAAAATAAGACCGGTGATGATAAGTTAAACTGCGTAAATCTGTCCTAAACTTCTCTATTTTATTTTAAAATGTTTTTAAAAATAGGTATGGTTTGATATTAATTTCTCATCTGGATTTGACAATAGCAAAATTTATTATTATATTTATTGCTGTATTTTGGACTTAAAATAAAATGCAACTTGAAATTATTTTTCAAAACATAACATACATTTTTTACGGGCATATAATTGTAAAAAGCTGTATCGAGTATGTTACATAAAAATTAGTAAAAGATCCCTATATTATTATGCTTTTTTCAAAATTATTAAGAATAAGTAAATTTGGAATTTATAATCGTTTTAATCCTAAACTTATCGTAGATGCGGGTGACCTTGCCCTCTCCTGTTTGTGCGTTTTCTTTAATTCTAGCACTTAAGGATGGACTTTATCGATTCAATCTACCAAGTCTGATTAGTGAGGACCGTTCTTAAACATTAGAATTAAAAAAGAACTTACGAACAGTAGGGGCGCAGTCAGCCGCATCTACGGTAGTCGTGTATACAGCCTATTGTACTAATCTTTGTACAGGGACATGAATCAGAAATATATTATTATTATATTATACTATCCGGCATTTTCTAATAGACTCACATCTCCAAAATTGATCTTCAGAGATTGTTTATGCCGCGGAAGAAGATCCAAATTAATGAGAAAAAGAGTTATCGATCGCGAGAACTCTTGTCGGTGGCTTTTGAAGCAAGAAATCTTACTATCCGACTACTACAGTTATTGCTATTTGTCAAATGGATTAGTCACTGTCTTCGCGCGGTTCAAAGTGATCTTGGAAGTGCGTCCAAAAGATTATGTATTAATTCGAGATGAAAAAAAAAGTAATTTGAACTGCTATAAAATCTCTCTTAATTCTCGAAATGAAATGCATCCTAAATTAGTGACAACGAGACTACACAGAGAAAAATTACCCTCTAGATTCAAGAAAAAAATACTCTAAATAAGGCTTCGATTTTGCTCCAAGCAATTTTTTGCTTAAATTTTGCTTAAATTAAGAAAAAATTTCTATAAGAGCATTTTCTTAAATTTTAGAGTACGATGGTTTTGAAATTCAGTATCTTTGAATCTAGACTCTTTTACTCTTAAATTTAGAGAAAAATAGTTTTGAATTTGTAGCAAAAATGGTTTTGATTTTAGAATATCATGGTTTTGATTTTAGAGTATTGTGGTTTTGACTTTAGAGTATTGTGGTTTTGATTTTAGAAACTTATGGGTTTGATTTTAGAAACTTATGGGTTTGATTTTAGAGTATCATGGTTTTGATTGTAGAAACTTATGGGTTTGATTTTAGAGTATTGTGGTTTTGATTTTAGAAACTTATGGGTTTGATTTTAGAGTATTGTAGTTTTGATTTTAGAAACTTATGGGTTTGATTTTAGAGTATCATGGTTTTGATTTTAGAAACTTATGGGTTTGATTTTAGAAACTTATGGGTTTGATTTTAGAAACTTATGGTTTTGATTTTAGAGTATTGTGGTTTTAATTTTAGAGTATTGTGGTTTTGATTTTAGAGTATTGTGGTTTTGATTTTAGAGTATTGTGGTTTTGATTTTAGAGTATCGTGGTTTTGATTTTAGAAACTTATGGGTTTGATTTTAGAAACTTATGGTTTTGATTTTAGAGTATTGTGGTTTTGATTTTAGAGTATCGTGGTTTTGATTTTAGAGTATTGTGGTTTTGATTTTAGAGTATCGTGGTTTTGATTTTAGAGTATTGTGGTTTTGATTTTAGAGTATCGTGGTTTTGATTTTAGAATATTGTGGTTTTGATTTTAGAAACTTATGGGTTTGATTTTAGAGTATTGTGGTTTTGATTTTAGAGTATCGTGGTTTTGATTTTAGAGTATTGTGGTTTTGATTTTAGAAACTTATGGTTTTGATTTTAGAGTATTGTGGTTTTGATTTTAGAGTATCATGGTTTTGATTTTAGAAACTTATGGGTTTGATTTTAGAAACTCATGGGTTTGATTTTAGAGTATTGTGGTTTTGATTTTAGGAACTTATGGTTTTGATTTTAGAAACTTATGGTTTTGATCTTAGAGTATCGCGGTTTTGATTTTAGAGTGTCATGGTTTTGATTTTAGAAACTTATGGGTTTGATTTTAGAAACTTATGGATTTGATTTTAGAAACTTATGGTTTTGATTTTAGAGTATTGTGGTTTTGATTTTAGAGTATCGTGGTTTTGATTTTAGAAACTTATGGGTTTGATTTTAGAAACTTATGGTTTTGATTTTAGAGTATTGTGGTTTTGATTCTAGAGTATCGTGGTTTTGATTTTAGAGTATTGTGGTTTTGATTTTAGAAACTTATGGTTTTGATTCTAGAGTATTGTGGTTTTGATTTTAGAGTATCGTGGTTTTGATTTTAGAGTATTGTGGTTTTGATTTTAGAAACTTATGGTTTTGATTTTAGAAACTTATGGTTTTGATTTTAGAGTATTGTGGTTTTGATTTTAGAGTATCGTGGTTTTGATTTTAGAAACTTATGGGTTTGATTTTAGAAACTTATGGTTTTGATTTTAGAGTATTGGGGTTTTGATTTTAGGAACTTATGGTTTTGATTTTAGAAACTTATGGTTTTGATCTTAGAGTATCGCGGTTTTGATTTTAGAGTGTCATCGTTTTGATTTTAGAAACTTATGGTTTTGATTTTAGAGTATCATGGTTTTGATTTTAGAGTATTGTGGTTTTGATTTTAGAGTACCATGGTTTTGATTTTAGAGTATCATGATTTTGATTTTAGAGTTTAAAATCAAAACCATGAAACTTTAAAATCAAATCCTCAATACTCTAAAATCAAAACCATGATACTCTAAAATCAAAACCACAATACTCTAAAATTAAAACCACAATACTCTAAAATCAAACCCATAAGTTTCTAAAATCAAACCCATAAGTTTCTAAAATCAAAACCGCAATACTCTAAAATCAAACCCATAAGTTTCTAAAATCAAAACCACAATACTCTAAAATTAAAACCACAATACTCTAAAATCAAAACCATGATACTCTAAAATCAAAACCATAAGTTTCTAAAATCAAACCCATAAGTTTCTAAAATCAAAACCACAATACTCTAAAATTAAAACCACAATAGGGTAAAGTGGTACAAGTTGGACAGTGGTACAAGTTGGACAATGGTATAATTTGGACAGGGCTTTTCGTCTTGATAAATTTACTACTTCATTTTTATTTGTATATTTTTAATGCTTTAGTTTTATAATTTGGTTTCTTGTGCTTAGAAACAAATTTTGTACTGTATTTATCAAGAAAAAAGCCATGTCCAACTTGTACCGGCGAATTGTCCAACTTATATCACTAATTCCAAATTATACACTTTACCCTACTCTAAAATCAAAACCATGATACTCTAAAATCAAAACCATAAGTTTCTAAAATCAAACCCATAAGTTTCTAAAATCAAACCCATAAGTTTCTAAAATCAAAACCATAAGTTTCTAAAATCAAAACCACAATACTCTAAAATCAAAACCATAAGTTTCTAAAATCAAACCCATGAGTTTCTAAAATCAAAACCACAATACTCTAAAATCAAAACCATAAATTTCTAAAATCAAAACCACAATACTCTAAAATCAAACCTATAAGTTTCTAAAATCAAAACCATGATACTCTAAAATCAAAACCATAAGTTTCTAAAATCAAACCCATAAGTTTCTAAAATCAAAACCATGATACTCTAAAATCAAAACCACAATACTCTAAAATTAAAACCACAATACTCTAAAATCAAACCCATAATTTTCTAAAATCAAAACCACAATATTCTAAAATCAAACCCATAAGTTTCTAAAATCAAAACCACAATACTCTAAAATCAAACCCATAATTTTCTAAAATCAAACCCATAAGTTTCTAAAATCAAAACCATGATACTCTAAAATCAAAACCATAAGTTTCTAAAATCAAAACCATGATACTCTAAAATCAAACCCATAAGTTTCTAAAATCAAAACCATAAGTTTCTAAAATCAAACCCATGAGTTTCTAAAATCAAACCCATAAGTTTCTAAAATCAAAACCATAAGTTTCTAAAATCAAAACCACAATACTCTAAAATCAAAACCACAATACTCTAAAATCAAAACCACAATACTCTAAAATCAAAACCATAAGTTTCTAAAATCAAACCCATGAGTTCCTAAAATCAAAACCACAATACTCTAAAATCAAAACCATAAATTTCTAAAATCAAAACCACAATACTCTAAAATCAAACCTATAAGTTTCTAAAATCAAAACCATGATACTCTAAAATCAAACCCATAAGTTTCTAAAATCAAAACCATGATACTCTAAAATCAAAACCATAAGTTTCTAAAATCAAAACCATAAGTTTCTAAAATCAAACCCATGAGTTTCTAAAATCAAAACCATGATACTCTAAAATCAAAACCATAAGTTTCTAAAATCAAACCCATAAGTTTCTAAAATCAAACCCATAAGTTTCTAAAATCAAAACCATAAGTTTCTAAAATCAAAACCACAATACTCTAAAATCAAAACCACAATACTCTAAAATCAAAACCACAATACTCTAAAATCAAAACCATAAGTTTCTAAAATCAAACCCATGAGTTTCTAAAATCAAAACCACAATACTCTAAAATCAAAACCATAAATTTCTAAAATCAAAACCACAATACTCTAAAATCAAACCTATAAGTTTCTAAAATCAAAACCATGATACTCTAAAATCAAAACCATAAGTTTCTAAAATCAAACCCATAAGTTTCTAAAATCAAAACCATGATACTCTAAAATCAAAACCACAATACTCTAAAATTAAAACCACAATACTCTAAAATCAAACCCATAATTTTCTAAAATCAAAACCACAATATTCTAAAATCAAACCCATAAGTTTCTAAAATCAAAACCATGATACTCTAAAATCAAAACCATAAGTTTCTAAAATCAAAACCATAAGTTTCTAAAATCAAAACCGCAATACTCTAAAATCAAAACCACAATACTCTAAAATCAAAACCATAAGTTTCTAAAATCAAACCCATGAGTTTCTAAAATCAAAACCACAATACTCTAAAATCAAACCCATAAGTTTCTAAAATCAAAACCATGATACTCTAAAATCAAAACCATAAGTTTCTAAAATCAAACCCATAAGTTTCTAAAATCAAACCTATAAGTTTCTAAAATCAAAACCATGATACTCTAAAATCAAAACCATAAGTTTCTAAAATCAAACCCATAAGTTTCTAAAATCAAAACCATGATACTCTAAAATCAAACCCATAAGTTTCTAAAATCAAAACCATGATACTCTAAAATCAAAACCATAAGTTTCTAAAATCAAAACCATAAGTTTCTAAAATCAAACCCATGAGTTTCTAAAATCAAAACCATGATACTCTAAAATCAAAACCATAAGTTTCTAAAATCAAACCCATAAGTTTCTAAAATCAAACCCATAAGTTTCTAAAATCAAAACCACAATACTCTAAAATCAAAACCATAAGTTTCTAAAATCAAACCCATAAGTTTCTAAAATTAAAACCACAATACTCTAAAATCAAAACCATAAGTTTCTAAAATCAAAACCACAATACTCTAAAATCAAAACCACAATACTCTAAAATTAAAACCATAATACTCTAAAATCAAAACCATAAGTTTCTAAAATCTAACCCATAAGTTTCTAAAATCAAAACCACAATACTCTAAAATCAAACCCATAAGTTTTTAAAATCAAAACCATGATACTCTAAAATCAAAACCATAAGTTTCTAAAATCAAACCCATAAGTTTCTAAAATCAAAACCATGATACTCTAAAATCAAAACCACAATACTCTAAAATCAAAACCACAATACTCTAAAATTAAAACCACAATACTCTAAAATCAAAACCATGAGTTTCTAAAATCAAACCCATAAGTTTCTAAAATCAAAACCATAAGTTTGTAAAATCAAACCCATAAGTTTCTAAAATCAAAACCACAATACTCTAAAATCAAAACCACAATACTCTAAAATCAAAGCCATGATACTCTAAAATCAAAGCCATGATACTCTAAAATCAAGACCATAATAGTCTAATAGAATACAAAACTACTATACTCTTATTTTGAAACCATGATTTCGCTAAAATCAAAACCACAATAGTCTTAACTCGAATCCTCTATACTCTAAAATCAAAACAATGACCTTCTAACTTTAAAACTTCTGTATGCTCTATCAGTGTTCAAAACTGCGATTCGCTAAATTCAAACCCACTGTTCTCCTATTATTAAGCACAATTTATTCTATTTTTTAAACTATCATACTCTTTTAGAGAAATTCAAGCGCAAAATATCTCAATTATAGGGGAAAATAGTTTGAAATTCTTGTACTCTTGATTCAAAACCACGTTTCTTAATTTTTTCTAACTCAAAATTTTTCTCTGTGTACGGATCCAAAAGCCATCTCGGAACATATACTGGATTTTGGATGTGCGATAGCATGAGGAGTAATTATGGTGTTGCAGAGTAATTTACATATTTTCACACTTATTCATCACATGGGCTGAAAATGGGTATTGTTCATATGGTGAGATACCCCTTTCGGTGTCGAGTACGTGGAGTCGTAAGTCATTTACGGGCCATCAAATAAATTCTTGGCCACCGTTTATCATGGTGAAGAAAAACCTATATATGTGGCATTAACGCATGTAAATAAATAAATTTAAATTAAGTGAACATGCATGTAGTGACTAACGAATAATCGAAGAGGTCGTAAATAAAATAGGCGCGCATCCCTCTTTTCCAAGTACAGTTGGAAGAACCCCTAAACCAAAATTCTCCTTGCAGACTCCTCACTTTGGAGTTTATTATACACCGTTTTGTTACCACCATACAATAGATAACTCTTTGATTTCCATATAAATTCACACTTTTCGTTTTAATTGCGGTTGCGGAACAATGAATTATTGAAATGTTTTTAGGGTGAAATGTGAATTCGCCACGTTAATTGCTGGCATATATGCTGAGGATGGAAAAACCGGGAGTGAGTATAGATGGAAATCGTATCATGTACAAGACATATATCATCTCCGAAAAACCTTTACCCCCAGCCTCAGGCAACAGCAATAAAATTAAAATGCAATTAGCGATTTTAAAACGTATAATTTTACACTTTGCTCACCAAATTGTTTGCTACTAACACTGTTGCTTGGGAGTTGGGGTTCATTTAATTCAATTAAGGGTTTCAAAAGTGCGTGTTTTGATGCACTTTTGATTGTAAATCTAATTCATCCTCTAGTTCTACGTATAGAAGATGAGGGTTGTTATTTGTATGCAGTAAGTTGTATTTATATTAAGGGCTGGAATACATTTAGTGTTAAATTAGAAAACAATAAAGCGAGACACCTGATAGCTTCAAAAACCTAAAATAAATTAAGTTTAGTATATTTCGTCTTTCTATATTGAACAATATATTTTTATATACTCAATATTTTCCTAACTTTGTAGAACTTAAATTTCCCGCCTAATTAATCTAGAACGTATTGTCTTCTTACTAGGTTAGAAACTTTGGTGATGTTGGAGAAGACTATAGGGGAAAGTAGGTACTCCCCTTTCGAATGTTCATGCCGTCGAATAATGTGAATTTCTTTTATTTTTTTTCTAAAGCATTCTTCAAATCAGAAATGTAGCCCAGTTCCCGAAGGTCTCCAAATCCTAAACAGCGAGCAATTTTATTGTTTTTTGAGAGCCTAACAGGCTAATTTATCTTTATTAATCCAATCCTAAGTTACATTTTTCCAAAAAATCGTGAATGATAAGGAATTGGAGCAGTTAAGCCATATGGCTAATCTTAGGTCTGCGGCCCGAAGTACTGAGTAGGGGAGACTGGGGCAAAAAGTCACAAATCGAAAAATTCAAAATTCAATATCTTCCAAGGTAAAAAAGATAGCAGCTCAAAATTTTTTTTCTACAGATAGCCTCCATAGACCTTCTTCAATGTCGTAAGTTTCTTAGAATTTGAACAAGGAATTTAGAAAATAAAAAATATCGAAATTTTTATCCCTATTTTTGAAATATTTTCCTTGCAGAAGATAACAATTATTACATACTTATTTTCCAAAATTGATGCACTGGAGAATATTTTCTAAATAATTTGGATTTTTTGAATACGAATCCACTATCTATTTTAGAATTTTGCAAAAGTTGTTTTCTCCAGAAATCCTTTTATTAAAAATGGCCACTTGGGGTAAAATGTAACAAAAGGTATAGAGCAAAAAGTAACAAAAAAGCGAAGCAATTTCTGATGTCTCACGGCGAAAAGAAACGTCATTATCATATCTCGCCGCTTGTTGTTTGCATTGGTCAAACGATTTGCAGTCTTTTGTGTGTGTGTTTTTTTTTCTAAAATAGCGTGAAAAGCGATTTTCTCACTCTTCTCGTAGAGAAAACGGTGTTTTACAAAGGTAAAGATAAAGGTATTTTCTATGAAAATATGTCCTCTAGGTATTTTTTCAAATTTACGGAAGCCCGTAATGAAGCGAATCAAAATATGATAATACCCAATGTCTGGTACTATTTGCCCCAGCATTTTTGAGAATAATCACAAAATTACCTTTTAGAAATTGGCTTGATAAACGTATTTCCTTACAAAATAGAGGAAAATTACTTCCACAAAGTTGTAGAGCGGTAAATTTCCTATAAAACTTCGGTAATTAGAAATTTTTGAAGCACTCGAGTAGCTTGGAAAAAAATAAAATATCCTTTTTGTGACTTTTTGCTCCAGTCTCCCCTACGTACGGACCAGGCGTATATAAATCGTGAGTCGATTTGGTAAACAGATCACCTCCTAAATATGTTATATTCAGAAAAAAATATTGCTTTATCCCTTAGAATTTTGTCTATCTTTAGTACAACATCCCTTTAACCCTTTAAGGACGAGTCGGACATGGTGTCCCGAAAAAAAACTTTTTTTTTGACTTTAGAAAATTATCATGACCTTTAAATAGTCAGAAAAAACTGGTTTTAGATTTTGGGACACCGGTGTCCTACTCGTCCTTGCAGGGTTAATGACCCAGGCCTCCCGTACAACTCTCCTTCAGTTGTGACGACCGTTCGTTAACTCTCTTTAGAACTATTTAAAGGCACTGTGCATTGCAGCCAAAACACGCATCAAGCGTAAGGTACGTAATCTTAGCTTTGCTAATTGAACGCATTTTAATTTTCACGAATAATTAGTGTAGGGGAAAGTACTCTCTGAAAGAGTATCTTCTGAAAGAGACTTGTACATGATTATCACGTAATTATCAAAAATTGAAGATAAGCTAACTATTATTTAATAGAAATGTGCAAGTCTCTTAAGAAAAATAAAGAAAAAAAACACATTATTCGAAGGCATGAACGTTCGAAGGGATAGTACTTTCCCCTATATGCTCATCGTTTCTTGATTTTGATGGATCCCACTTCTGAATTGTAGGGTTATGCAAACGCTTAGATGAGTTGTGAGTTGTGAGTTGTGACAGGTTGTGACTCTCTACTTAACAACCTGAGCTATCCTGCGTAACTACCGTACTGCTATTGCTAAAATAAATTTGAGACTGGATTAAATTATGTTTATTCTTAATTCTTTTGCAAATAATTAGTATGTGGCTTAGTTCATAGTTACATGATGTAGATGATACGAGGGATTTATTCATACAAATTAATCCATTCTAAAACTACCCCATTTATTTCTTTTTAGTAAATTGAATCAATTATCGTGAATCATCTGCTTGTTAATCAATATAAATATTTGAATGCATCGCTCCTTTAGCTGCTGAGTAGCTCGAGGGGGTGGTTAATTTTTTTTTTTAATACAATTGATGGGTCATTATTCAAATGTGATTATTTGAGCAAATGACATGAATTAGAGACAACGCAAACATGAAATTCAATCAGGAAACTTTGAAAGCAAATATGCAAATGAAGTGGCTGTCAACCCCTTTTTCCAAAAACCCTCTATCCTCCTTAAATTACATTTTATCTCAACACAGATTTTCTCCCCGGTAATTGTTTACTTTTCGACAAAACAATTGCCATCATCGTCAACGGGAATTGGCTGTGAAAGGAGTTTTGAAATACATTCGTCAATTTTACCATTGAGCACAATTTCATCCATAAATATGTTTCAATTGAGATGATAGAGTTTGAGGATAGCACATGTCACTTTCATGGAATCACACCCACTCCCCCACGACAACGCGAATAGCATCCTCAATTTGGTGGTATAGGCAGACTTTTCGATGGTAGGTACACCATTTCAATTCAATCAACAAAGCACATCTCTCATATTTGGATTGGAGTCGTATTCATATGTACTTGGCTGTTGAGACTGGAGGATGGTAAATTAGCATATGAAAACAACAAATTTCAGCCCTCCAAGTACCACTCTTGGATATTCTGTGGCGGGCGTTTGAGGAGACAACGCAAGGAGCACTGTTAAACTGTGAGAAAGTGACGCGAACAGCCTTTTGTAAGTGGAAAATTCGAATGAATCTCATATCAATGAGATGGGTTTTATTTAAACTTCCACGAAAGGCACACAATCCCATATGTTTTCCATTCGAGGGTGGGAGTTCTTTCACGATATGGAAGATCGGGATGCGCAATGTTTGGTGTCGCCCGAGGCAGATTTGATGTAAATTCAGAGCCAGAGAAAATGATACACTAAACATTTTTGTATCACAGAAGCATAACTTTAGATACACAGCCAAATGACTTGAGGGATAATTTTCATTTCATTAATTTATGAAATTTTACAGCCCAAAGTCTCAGGAGTGGGAAATTGAATTAATAAGGTTCCAATAAGCAGTTGGCTGTAAAGCAAAAGAACCATGAGTTTTATGCTAATTATTTTAGTTTTTTCTTTGAAAATCAAGAATGAGGATCGTAAATCATGTTTGAAACAGAAAAAGAAATGAGAAATGTGCTTTAAAAGTCCATGATATAAATCAAGAATCTTTTTCTTTTGTTGCTGTATCTGATTTCATTTGATTCTTTTGGGGGAAATTTCTAATTGGACTAATCAAAAATATGCTTAAGTATTTTACTTTTAACAATGATTGGTGACTTCAATTTAAAATGTAAGTTATTCTAAAAAATGTTGAATTGTTGGTATTTTTCTATGAATTGATAGTTTAAGATCTTATTTAAAATAAATGTTAAGAAATGACGAACTAGCTCTTTGCAAACAAAGAGAAAATTCGCGCTATTTGAAGTTTCACTGTGTGCAAACTATGCCTACATTCCTCTATGGTCAGGAAAAATTATTTTCCCTATGGGTCACCTGGTCTAATCGTCCTTAAAGGGTTAAGGCATGACTCTGCTAGTCTCCCATGACAAGTTGCTTGTCCGGTGTTGTAGTAAAACGCAAGTTTTGTAATAACAACTTTAATTTATAACTATTCCTAAAAATTGACAACTGATTGACGATTGATTTTATAAAATGAAATAGGTTGTGGTGCTGCAAATGATTTTACATTTTTTAATATACTGATGTAATTAATTCCTTCCTTCAATTGAATACGATTTTTCACATTCGGTTAATAGAATAAATATTTTTGGGCATCAAAATAATAAATTTGCTCAGTAAAAAAATACAAAATCGATCAGAATACACTTCAGGCCCAATTCTTAATCAATTTATTTATGTATAAAAATTTTATGAGTCAGAATTTGTAATTTGTTTTTACTGAACATTTTTTTTTCAATTCTGAAAAAAAATTTTAAGCGTTTAATCATTAAAATATTTAGATAAAGAAAGCCTTTCGATTTAAGTTAAATTTTTAGTGGTCTGGATTAGAGATATATTATTCTGAGTTAATTTTTTAAGGACGAGAGATTCAAGAATTGGGGTCAGAAAATTATTTTTTCTGACTTTACAGAGGAAAGCATAACTTTAAATGGATATTGAAAAAAGTTTTTTTCGGATTACTGGTGATACATAATCGTCCTTTAATACTAAACCTACCGACTGTTTTTGGTCGTTTTTCGGTCAAATGACAAACTGCGTTAAGGTAGGATACTCAACAAATTTGTCTTGGAAAAGAGCAAAAAATTAAAATTTGAACACTGAAAAATGTGTTACATGCATATTTTAAGAAATTCATAAAGTTTGATAGGGACATTGTACCGTTTAAAATATGTGTTAATTTTAAACCGGTCAATTTGACCAGGTCTTGGTAGGTTTAGTGTTAAAGGTTTACCTCAAAAGTTTCTGAATTTAGGATTTAAAAAGTCCTACAGATATTCTTTGAAATTAAAGAAAATATTCAGCTTCGGAATTCCACTTTCTTTTCCTTTTTGCAAAATTTATGACATTTTGTTTCAAAGCCTAAAAGAATTTGTCATTTAAAAATTTAAATACTGTTATAGAAGAATACGAATCAACCTTTAAAAGAAGCTAATTTTAAGATTTGAGACGTGAAGATTTATGTCATAATAGAGGGCTTAACAAAATAGAGTCCAATTTGCAGCAGTCAAATTTTTAATTTTTAATACAAAGTGTAGTTGATTAAGTTTGAATAATTTTCCTATTCTTTAAGAATATTGTGTGTAATTATAATGTTGTTGTTTGACTTCTTTGACATCAATCAAGAAGTATAGTATTTGCAGTGGTCTGACACATATTGTATTAGTAATTATCGCTTCAGTGCTCATTAATTGAAGTGAATAAGGGAGGTGAATTCGGGAAACAGGGGATGGTTTTTGGAGACAAGGCGGTGGTTACTCAGTGGACATTGTCAAGTGCCACAGAGTCTGCTCTTGATTGCTCATCGAGCTTAATTAAATGAAATTGAAGGAATAAAGAGATATTTCTCGGTGTCATCATCGTCAACGCGGCCTCTTTTGCCATGAATAGACCACTGATTGCGCCTTTTGATTCCAGGAGACACAGATAATCCCACAGGAGTGAGTGCCTTTGGCAAAGTGAACCCTGGGAGTTATTGTAGTGTCTGATGATTGGATAATTGCGGTGATGGACAGGAGTGGAAATTGGACGTAGTATCTGACATACAATTGCAACAGATCGTCAAAATGTGTGTAAACAATTATTTTGTGCAGAGATGTCGATAGCGGACAAACAATTGCTAATGTGGTCAATAAACATAATTTATGTCGTACACTAGTAAAAATAAAACGATGATCGGTCATCTTTTGAGAAAGCTGATCGAAATTCGCCTATTTTTTATTGATTTGAAAAGCTGATTTTCAGTGTTTCCCAATTGATGATATGTCATTTATTCAAAAAGCTGAAAAGTGTTTTCAGATTTAACAATAAATTCTATCAGATGTCTGTGGAAAACTTTTTGCTCAGGTCTAAAGGGTATTCTGAGAGCAAAATCTTGCAACTTTTCACGATTTTCCACAAGAAAATCGAGTAAAAAGTCTTCGTCATTTCATCTATTAGAAACACTGAAAAAAAACGTCGCTTATTTTACATACATTCAAACCATCTTTTAAATCACTGAAAATTACTAATATTTTCAGACGGGTTTTTCTTGGGGAAAAATTGGTGGGACTGAGCAGGTTACACATTTTTTGCCTTTGCTCTGTCCCAAAAAGTAGGTTAAGTATGAATTATTTGTTCAATTTGCTCTATTTTGTTTGAAAAACGGGTAATATTTTTCGTGCAACTTCATTTACTGAAACACTGAAAAACATCGCTTACAAATATCAGTGGTTGACACATCACAAACATGTCAGTTGTCAAAGAAAATGGCGTCAGTGCGGTGGCGTCTTTCTTTTGTCTGTGCAATTTGTCGCAGAAAAATAAAGAAATGGGCAGAATTTCCCCACCAAAACTTATTTGAAGATGCCCTACGTTTGTGAAGTGCGTTGGAAGTGATAGTGATGCTGTGAAAGGGATGTTGGTGTTCAGTGAAAAGTGAAAGACATCCCTTGACTCTTGTGGCTGTCAACAAAAGACTCCAATCTGAGGCTGGTTGAGTTTCCGGATCCTGCGTCATCTCGATCTCCAGGACAAATTGTGTCATCTTGTAACTGGTGCCAAGACACATCAGAAACAGCAAGCGTGCAGGTGAAACTGCTTCTCCAGGGAGGAATTTTGTCAGTAAGGTACTCTGTCCTCATCTCTGCCCTCTCTGTTTGGTTCAAGAAAACAACTTCCAGTAATTTCTTCTTCATTCAGTCAAACAGGGAAGTTTCTCCGGATCTCAGATCACTGCCCACGAGTCAGAAGGAGGACGAGAATATGTCTCCAAGGGCAGAATCTCCGATGAGTCTTGAAGCCAGGGCCAAGGATATTTGGGAGCATGGCCGGGAATTGCCTATTTCAGCGATAATTTCGCGAAGGGATTCCCTGAGGGAATGTCCAGTATCAGAGAGGGATTCAGCCAGCCTGGTGACCAATTCAACGGAGTACCGGACTCTCCAGGAGGAGTATCTGCAGAGGCTCCAGACTCTGGACATTCAGAATGTCATTGCTGAGCGCGATCGAATGATTGAGAATCTCACGACGTCGCTTCTGCAGTCGACTGAGGCCCGAGAGGATCTCCAGGCGCAGAGTGATCGCCTGGTGGTGGAAGTGAATCAGCTGAGGAAGCAGCTGGCAGAGACATCTGATCTTCTGCAACGTCACAGTCGTCCAAGGGATCTCGAGAGTCAGCGTCTCTCGGAGATTTCCATTGATCTGGTGAGTGAGACTGATGAGGAGAGTGGTCCGGATGACAGATCCAATCGAGAGAGCCGGGAAAGGCAATTGGATGAGGTGATGATACCTCCGGAACTTTCTGTGTCCAAGCAAATCGAACAGTTCCAGAAATATTTGTCGGCCGATGAGCTGAGGATTTTTTTCATGGTTCAGAAGAAGTTCGATGACTTCCTGTCGCAGGAGATTGAGAAGGTGAAGATGAGGCATGAGGCAGAGATTAAGGTGCTGGCAGATCGACTGGAAGTCGAAAAGGCTGACAAAGATGTGGAAATGACACAATTGGGACAGTATTTCGAGAGAAAGTGCTCAGACCTGGAGAAACAATACTGGTTCTCTAGGGAATTTCTTGACCGTCTTTTAAAGTCATGTGACAAGCATATCACATGTACCCTCAGTGCCCAGGTTTTTGGGCCGAGGGTGGGAAGAATAGTTCCCGGAAAGCTCAAAGTGAGGTTATGTTAACTACAATGTATTTTAATGAATTTAGTTCGGATGCCGGACCTTAGAATTTACTACAAGGAAGACACCCTGGTACAGGAGATAAGCTGCTGAAAGCTCAAAGTGGTGTGATCTCATCTAGATGCGACAAGATGCCACACGAGAGAGGATGATTGCAGATCTGCATTCCCCGTCAGGGATGCTTTCCTGACCACTTCCGGAAGGAGATAAATAAAGTCACGGATGGTTGGGATGATGGTCTGGATTCAGATGGTTCAGGTGGTTCAGGTGAGTTTGTAAAATTTTATTTAATTTTTTCATGACAGACTTCTGATTTTTTTTAAAGATTTTTTTTCTCAAAATCCTCATTCTCAAAAATTTTGGTTTTTACTATTGATCAGTAACATTGAGTAGTATATTCCCTAAAAAGAAGAGCTTTCCCTTTGTGTTTAACTTTTCTTAAATAATTAAAATTTTACCACATTTTTAAAATCAAATAACATCAGTTGAACTCGAAATTTAAGTTCAATTTTTTCGGGAATATAGTATACTCCCTAAAACTTGTGAACAGTTAAATAAAATAATTTTTTTTAATTCGCATTTATGATTTTCTTATTTTTACATAAAAATGTCTTCTATTGACAAAAAAAACTTCTAATCATATTTAACTCAAGTAGGGGAAAGTACTCTCCCTTCGAATATTCATGCCTTCGAATAATATGAATTTTCTTTTAATTTTCCTAAGACACCTACACAATTCTATTAAATATTAATTAGCTTATTATTAATTATTCGTAATTACGTGATAATTATGTGTAAATCTCTAAGGAAACATAAAATTAACTCACATTATTCGAAGGCATGAACGTTTGAAAGGAGAGTGCTTTCCCCTACTATAAGTGTGTTTTGTTTTGTCTTTCCAGTTTTAGAAAAAATCAATTAAAAATTTTTTTAAAAAAAATGAAATCCAAGTTTAAAAGATCAACACGTTAACACATGTGTCAAATGATTCTTAAAGTTGTATTTTTGTCAATAAGACACATTTTTTTTTAAAAATAAAAAAAAAAATCTAAAATGCAAGTTCAAGAAATTTTGATTTTTTAACTGTTTATAAGTTTTAAAGAGTACTCTATTCTCTGAAAAAATGAACTTCCAATTTTGTGTTAAACTGGTGTTATTTAATTTTTAAAAATGTCGTAAAATTTTAATTATTTAAAAAAAAGTTAGACGCAAAAATGGAAGTTCTCCTTTTTAGGGCATATAGTATTCAATGTTACTGATCAACAGTAAAAAATTAAAATTTTTAAGAATGGGAATTTTCGGATAAAAAATTCTTTAAAAAATCAGAACCCTGTCATGAAAAAATTGACCTATGAAATAAAATAAAGTTAGAAAAAATTTCAACCCCTTTTCCGGGGTAGAGTGCTTAGTTTTCGTCGACGCCATTTTTGACACCCTGTATCTGAGGCCAAGAATATTTTTTGGCAAAGAGAAAAAAATATTATATATGCATTTTAATAATATGTAAATAAAAAAAGCATTTAAAACCATGATGGAGCGATTTTCATTTTTCTGTCTTCATAGATCTGTGTGAATTGAGATTTTATTTTCAAAACGTGTAAATTTTGTACACAATTCTAAGCTTTTTTGAAGCCGTGCGAATTTTATACATCGTCTTTGGATTTTTCTAGCCATTTTTTTTTACTAAGGCTGCGTTAGTTTTATAACCTACCTAAACTGTATTCGATTTTTTTTTGGAAAAAAAAAACAAATGGTCAATAAAAAGTCCAAAGTGGTCAGCAGAAAATTAAATTTGTTCAGCAAATAATTCGAAATAATCAGTAAAAATTTTCAATTTTGTCAGTAAACAGTAAAATTTTGTCAGTAAGAAGTTAAATTTGGTCAGTAAAAACTTTGAATTGATCAATAGATATATTCGAGTTGATCAGTAAAAAATTAAAAATTAATGAGCAAAAAATTAAAAATGGTCAGTAAAAAAAATGGTCAGTAAAAAATTAATAATGAACAGTAAAAATATTCGAGTTGAACAGCAAAAAATTAAAAATGATCATTAGAAATATTCGAATTGATCAGTGAAATATTAAAAAGTGGTCAGCAAAACATTAAAAAGGAGCAGTAAAAAATAAAAATTGGTCAGTAAAAAATTGAAAGTGGTCAGTAGAAAATAGAAATTGATCAGTAAAAAATTAAAAGTACTCAGTAAAAAATAAAAATTGGTCAGTAAAAAATTAAAAGTAGTCAGTAAAAAATTATGTGGTCAGTAGAAAATAGAAATTGGTCAGTAAAAAATTAAAAACGAGCAGTAGAAAATAAAAAGTGGTCAGCAAAAAATTAAAAGTGGTCAGTAAAATGATAAAAATTGGTCAGTAAAAATTAAAAGTGAACAGTAAAAAATTAAATGTGTTCAGTAAAAATTAAGTGTTCAGTAAAAAATTAAATGTGGTCAGCAAAAAATAAAATGCGGTCAGTAAAAAGTAAAAAGTGGTAAGTAAAAAATAAAAATTGCTTAGCAAAAAATTAAAAAGAAGCAGTTAAAAATATAAAT
Source organism: Phlebotomus papatasi (assembly GCF_024763615.1). NCBI lineage: Eukaryota > Metazoa > Arthropoda > Insecta > Diptera > Psychodidae > Phlebotomus > Phlebotomus papatasi. Next base: position 85,422,076 of record NC_077222.1, read on the forward strand.
TGGTCAGTAAAAAATTAAAAGTGGTCAGTAAAAAATAAAAATTGGTCAGTAAAAAATTAAAAGTGAACAGTAAAAAATTAAATATGTTCAGTAAAAAATTAAATGTGGTCAACAAAAAATTAAAAACGAGCAGTAGAAATATTCGAGATGATCAGTAAAAAGTTAAAAGGTGATCAGCAAAGAATTAAAAATGAGCATTAAAAAATAAAAAAATTGTCAGTAAAAAACAAAAAGTGGTCAATAAAAAATTAAAAAGTGATCAGTGAAAAATAAAATATGGTCAGTAAAAAATTAAAAGCGGTTAGTAAAAAATTCAAAAGTATTCAGTAAAAAATAAAAATTGGTCAGTAAAAAATAAAAAACAAGCAGTAGAAAATAAAAGTGGCCAGCAAAAAATTAAAAGTGGTCACTAAAAAAAAATTGGTCAGTAAAAATTAAAAGTGAACAGTAAAAAATTAAATGTGTTCAGTAAAAATTAAGTGTTCAGTAAAAAATTAAATGTGGTCAGAAAAAAATAAAATATGGTCAGTAAAAAATAAAAATTGGTCAGTAGAAAATTAAAAACGAGCAGTAGAAAATAAAAACTGGTCAGTAAAAAATATAAAAATGGTCAGTAAAAATCAAAAAGTGGTCAATAAAATATTAAAAGGTTATCAGTGAAAAATAAAATATGGTCAGTGAAAAAATAAAAAAAAAACAGTAAAAAATATAATTTGATCAGTAGAAAATCAAAAGTGGTCAGTAAATATAAAAAGTGGTCAGTGAAAAATGAAAAGTGATCAGTGAAAAATAAAAAAAATGGTCAGTGAAAAATTAAAAATGAGCAGTAAAAAATAAAATTTGATCAGTAGAAAATCAAAAGTGGTCAGAGGAAAATAAAAAGTGGTCAGTAAAAAGTAAAAAAATAGCACTAAATAATCGTACACAATTCTAGTCATTTTTTATTAAAGCTGAGCAATTTCTACACAGCCAGATTGTTTTTTTGAAGACCTGTGAATTTTATATACAACCGTAGCTTTCTTTTTTACTGAAACTGAAAGTTTCAGATTCTGACATTAATTTTATATTTATAGATTAGAAACGTAAAACTGAAAGTTCTCCTTTTCAAGGAATGTGGTACTCAAAGTTATTGATCATCATTAAAACAAATCTAAAATTTGTGTCTGACGTCTAATAATTTTGAAACGTTTTTTTTTAATAGAAGGATAGTCCAAAAAAATAAAATAAATATCGTTGCATCTATCAACAATTGTCGTATCTTCTGATAGCTTAAATAACAATTCTTATACTCTATGTATTACGATATTACTTCAATAAATTGCGTAATAGGCTATGAGAAAGTTCCGACAATTGCTAATGCAAGCGACGATATTGAAAATCAAAAATATAGTTTTAAGTATTGTTAAATTTTCACTTATAAAATAAAAAAAGAACAATAAAAAACCTCAACACTTGCCGAAGATAGAGCATTTTTAACATTTATGTAAAAATCTCAAGTGAGTATTTAAGCGCGAGACATCGTCCATACGCCCTTTATGTCGAGTCCGAATTTTTTTTGAACAAAGCGAAAATTATTTTTTTGTAAGTGTAATTTGGAATAGGTTGCTTGTAAGTCCCAATGTCCCAAGTTTGAAGTTTGAATACAAAAAAAAAAGAAAACGAAAAAACATAGCATCAAAAGGTTTTTTTTTTTTAATTAAACCCTTGTTACACTGATATTAAAAATTAAATACTTTGTATCGAAAGGCGTGAAATCAGAGTGTCATGTAATCTAATACATTTCCGACACTCTGAAAAACCGTGTTCCAGTGATTGAAGTGCAATATTTTCATCGTGAAACACTAAAAATTATTGTTCTGAAACACTGAAAAACAGTGTTTCGAACAATGAAGTGCAAAATTTTCATGGTATAAAACACCGAAAAACATTGTTCTGAAACACTGAAAAACAGTGTTTCGAACAATGAAGTTCAATATTTTCATCGTGTAAAACACTAAAAATCATTATTCAGAAACGCTGAAAAACAGTGTTTCGATCAATGAAATGCAAAATTTTGATCCTATGAAACACCGAAAAGCATTGTTCCCAAACGCTGAAAATCAGTGTTTCAAAAGATGCTATATATTCCATTGTTTCCAAAAGATGATTTTCAGTGTTTGAAAAAAGATGGTTGGTCATCTATTGACAAAAGATGAAAATCATTGTTTCAAAATGATGGAGTATATATCATCTTTTGAAACACTGAAATTTTTGTCATTTCATCGTTTTATTTTTACTAGTGTACTCCAAGCAGACTTTTGAGCCATTCTCGCATGGCTGACTCCCCAATTGTTCTGGGCAGAATAAGCCATGGGTGATGATGTTGACAGTGACGTGTGACCAACTTGTGGAATTATTAGCATTTTAGCTTGGCACACTTTCCAGCTTTACCACAATTCTTCTCTCCCATTGAAATTTTGTCGCTCGATTGTCTGCAAATTGCCTCAATTTTGTACTCGATGCCTCTCAAGTATTTGCCTCTCTGACCCACCGAAGAAAAGCCATATTCTTCTTCACGCTTCTTGAACACAGAGAATTTCGGGGTGATGAAGCCCGAATGTCATGGGAATATTGTCATATCAATTCAACAGATAACGCACCCATAAACAACATTTGGTCACAATTTTGTCTTCCCACCGTAAATCAAGCTGCCTTCAACCAATTAAAATTGCTCCAAAAATTAATCACAGTGAAATATTTGGATTTGTTGAAATTTCAGGAATGTCAATCATGCCGCCACCCATTCTACTATAAATCTCTCGAAAAGTCGGAACCTATTCTCATAATATATTATGGAAATCAATAATTTTAATCCTTAGCAATGAAATTAGCAAATGAAACAAGAGAATTAATGAATTCGTAATGGTAATTGCAGAAGATGAGAAATGTAGCAAAAGTTCCAGACTGAGATACAATTGAATTTAATTTTGATATTCCAACCACTTCAGGGAGGGTAAGACCACAGTTGAAATTTAATCTTCTTTTACCTTTGGGAAATACAAGGCCAACAAAGACTATGGAGTCACTTTCATGATCATTCCTTTATCATCTAACACTTTCAACTTCTCCAGAAGTGAAAAGTATTCAGAGTTTTCTCCCAGAAAACTGACACTTCTCTTCCACAGAGTCTGCAGGAAAGGGCTAACTACTGAAAGAGAATTGTTAATTAAGGAATTCTTACAAATGGATTACTTATTCCATTTATTACTTCAAAATAGTTGATATAGGAAATTAAATTTTAAGATTTTTTTCTGTTAAAAATATTTCTTGTCATTAAAATATTTTGTTTTAAGCAGTAGGGGAAGTGCCCATGCTTCGTACGATCACAAATTTCGCAATGTCTAGATCTTTCCTATGTTTTTGAATAAATGTGACACATCGCACCCATATTTTAAAAACTAGGTCAAAGTGCCTAATTTTAAAGTATATTGCGGAGTCACATTTACTCAGAAAGATAGGAAAATTTAGTCATAATGAAGCTTGGGACCATGCATAGCACTTTACCCTAAAAGCTTTAAAAAATCTTTACTATATATTTGCGAGGATCATTTTGTATGTTTGATTTATTTGAGACTCAAATAGTAGTCTTTTTTTAATTTGTCCATCGAAAATGATGGCAGAAAAATTATTTGTTTGGTAAATATACCACTTTAATTGTAATATAAATTAAACGAATGTTTGCTGACCAAAACTTATTTCTTTAATCACTATAGTATTTTTATGTTAACAGTAGCATTAAGGGGTTACGCGGGTCAAGAAGACTACAAAAAGGAATATTTTCTCAAATATTTACAGTCACAATAAGGAAAATATTTAATTGAAGTTCTTAGGCATATAAATGTATAACATTTAAACTATTCTTTTTTGAAATTTACATTTTAAAATTTTCAAAATTCAGCTTTTGATATGTGACTCTTGGAGATTTTCTTTTTACTATGCGGAGGTTCATCTGAAATCCAAAAATGCAAATTCATGTTAGTTAAGGAGTTAAACTATTCCTTGAATGAGGGATTTTCTGTTTACTTGATCACGACTTATTCTACAAGACGAAACGTGGTGTAAAATACATAAAAAATGGTATGTTTTTCCTGTAAAATTCTCCCAAATTCCAATTTCATTTTTCAAAAATCCTTTTTCAAGGAGTAGTTTAACGCATATGCTAACAGGATATATTTGGTTTTTGGATTTCAGATGAAATAATTCCGGGAAATCTTGCCCACTGAGAAGTATGTTTTTTTTTCAAAAAGATCACCAAAAATCGGGTCCCAGAAGCGGAATTTTTAAAAATTTTTAAAAGAAAATTTCATATTAAATATTATATAATAAATATATGCCTAATGCCATATGTCTGGGAAGAATACTGGAAAGTGGAGCACTTTTGAATTGGAGTACCTTTGAAATTGGGGTTTTTTCTCTATATTTAAATGGAATTGGACTTTACTATGATAGTATAATTTAGGACAGATTGTGTGGCTAAATTACATATTGATTAGCCTCAATTCCATTTGAAAATAGGGGAAAAGGCTCAATTTCAAAAGTACCAAAATTCAAATTTGCCCCACTTTCCTCTATGCTGCCTCTGTGTTTTGATCCACCTAACCCCTTAAGTATACCCAGGAGAAGAAATTTCAAGATTAAATATAATTTTTCTATTATTAAAATTCTAAAAGAATTTTATAAAAGTTAACGCTTCTATTATTTTTCATTTTTTTAATTTACTAGACAAGAATTTGATCTGTAATTAGAATAGTCAGCGAAAGAATAATTTTGCTCAATAAAAGACTTCAAATTAAAAAAAATGTAATTAGTATTAAAAATGTTTGATAAAAAAATCTTTATTCTATTTTAAAGCCTTCAAATACGAAAACTCTACTCTCAATTTTATCTATTTATTTTTCTGTGAAAAATTTTATTTTTCCTATTTAGCAAATCTAATAAAATATAATTAAAAAAAAATATTATTAAATTCTCTATTTATGTGAAACAAAATTTGAAATATTAGTCATTTCTAGCTTGCACGCCCCTTGCTAAGTATTCACTAAAATTGTCGGGTAAATATGAGTTTGGCAAAAGTTGTGGAAAACTGCGGGACAAAATCATTGAGAGAGAAATCCTTTTCCCTCCAAACTGTAAAAGTGATAAAGACTTTCCTCCTTGTGGGAGAGTAAGAAGAGATTTCCATCTAGAGTTGTAGACTAATTAGAAAATGTACGTACAAACAAGAGGAAAAAATCAACAGATTACAGAAGAAAATCCCCTTATGAGCTTTTTCTACTTTTCCTCCTGAACGGGAATATGGTTTAAATACGTTAATTGAAGGTTATTATGGAATGGGTTGGGTAAGTAAGTATTACTTATTCTGAACCTGAGTTCTTTATCGAATTTGTCATAAAGGACGATTTTCGAACAATTAGCTTGAGCTGGATTTCTGGCCAAAATTGTTCTCTAGAGGAAGGGTTGACATCTCAACTGGAACGCGAAAGAATTTTTTACTGAGGGATTTTGCCTGGGCATAGTGAGGGAAAATTCCAATCTCCCCGAAAAGCTGTCGTATGCAAATGAAATTAAAGATAGAAAACAATCGAATGGTCGAAATAGCGTCCGTATGGACCGGGTTCTGGATACAAAAGCCTGGGATCCAGGACTGGGGCAGTCAAAGTGCGAGTCCGGGAGCATTTTCGCTATGCGTGTGTCAACGTTTTAATTAAAAAAGTGGACAAAAGGGTGTGAACAAATGAACTTTTCAGGAATTTTTATGGTCAGAATTTTCAAATGAATCCTCCTCAATACTCCACATGGCACAATGAGTGTCGGCGATATAAAATGAGGTGCTTTTCTACATTTTCTGCAATTCACTTTTCCCCGTAATTTCATACGATAGATTTAATGGAATTCGCAGAGTCTTGGAAAAATGCTAACAGCAAAAAAATAGAGAGGGTGAATTTGCAGATGTGAACGAACTCACTGAAATTCTCATTAAACTGAGAGAGTATACACTTTTATTATTCCTTTAATATGACTCTTGTGCCAACCCGTGATATGTTATTCTTGCCGCTGAAACTCGTCAAATATTTTATTGCTTCTTCCTTAGAAAAAAAAGATATAGAAAATAATTCTATTGTGGTCTTCTGGCAGATATAAATTTTCCCTCGATTTTCATCGTCACCTTCCCATGAAAATTAAGGTGCAAATTCGTTATTTTACTACCTTATTAATAACTTCTAACCCTCGCAATGGATATGGCGCGTTTGTCAGAAATTTTTATAGATGTGTGATTATTCGGAACATGAGAACTCTTTACACTTGACTTCTTGCAGTGAATAGAAGAAAATTCGTCAAAAAGGGATGTTAGTTATATTTCGGTGTATTCAAAATAGACCTTCATGAAACCCTATAAAATCTAAATATTTGTATATCAATCCAAATGCCTCAGCCACAAGACAACCCCTTTCTTTTCTCCCCAATATTAAAGGAACAGAGTGTAATAAATTGTAAAATGTATGCATATCACCAATTAATCACAGAAATTAAATTTCTCACTCTGAGCTACCGTTCACGGGTCGTTTTGTTTGGAAATTGATTTAATAGGAAGCGGAAGTTGGTCAACATAAATTTCAATTTTACGAGCCTAAATTTGCGATGGTATCTTTTTTTAGTGTAACAAGTAACAATCCCTCATTCCTTGGCATTCAGTGAGAAAATTTTATCCGAAATTCAATTTAATTGCTCAAAGGGGATGGTTAAAAATGAAGATAATTCAATGGGGTAATCTTATCGACAACCCGAAATTGGTTTATTCTTGTTTACGGGGGCTAAAATTTATGAGGATTAACAGTCATCGGTGAGAATTTACGTTTCTTTTCCATGCGGGATGACGCTTCAAATTTCACAGGTGTGCCTTACCTGTGCCCTAAAGTGTTACATATCTGTCTCAGACACAATAGGGAAGCGTCTCATGCAAAAGTTCACAAGTGCTCTCTAAACCGTGACGATTCACAAGGCGAAAGATTAGGGGTTGAATTGAGAGCATGAGTGGAACTCAAAAAATTTATACCCGAAATATCCCTAGACAAAAAAACCATTGCCACCAAATATTTACAGGAGTACAAAAGTCCTCTTGTAGAATACATTTGCCTGTGCATAATCTCATTCAGAGTCTCGAGAATCTTTTCTTCTTCTCCTGAGACATCCATTGTAAGGAGGGAGCTTTGTCAATTGCACCCTGTGACAAGATTATCCCTCAAGTGTACATGAGTGTGCATATTTAATTTTGTAGCAATTTTCTTTAAAAAAAAAATCATTCTCCTAAAATCTCCTCAATGGTGACCATAAAGTTGCACTATATTCTCACCCAGCCAGTATTTTGTGAATACGGTGACAAATTAATTTACTGGAATATTTGCATTTGTCTGGAACGACACGGCATGGTGTAGAAACATTTGGGATTTTTGCAGAGGACCCAAGAGCAAAGGTCAAAATTCATGAATGAATCACTGTGAATCTTGATTATGCAAATGTCTCATGAGATGCTTTTTTCCGCGAAACCCTTGATATTCTCCGAATGCGGGTTTTTTATCCAACTGATACATTGTAGATGTTCCCGTATTATTGAGATGCGAATTTCTTATTGTTCGATGTAGCAAGATGTCATGTTGAGAGACTAAACCGTTGTCAAATACGTATTATCTGTTTTAGATTCATTGTTTGTCGGATGGCGACGACAATGCTATAAATAAAGATATGGCGTCTAAATTGAGCTCGACACTTTACCAAATTGTGTTTTGTTGGATTTGGTTTTACCTTCAAAGGGATTAAAATTTTGTTTGAAATTCTCTACTTTCACTATCTATTTAGAAATTTTTACTACCAATTTTACTAAAAAAAAAAAGAACTCAGAATGTGAATGTAAGGTAAAAGCCCTGTAATCGACCGTTTCCTTAATTCGGCTAGTGGGGTTATTTATTCAATTTACTAAAATTGGCTATAAGGGGAAGTGGGCCACCTTTGATATTGAGATTTTTCTCTCCTATGTTTAAGTGGAATTGAGCTATATCATAATGTAATTTTGCTTCTCAATCTGTTTGTGCAGCTAAATTATATCACGATAAGACTCAATTTTATTTAAAATTAGGTGAAAATTCTTAATTTCAAAGGTGCCCCACTTTCAAAGGTGCCTTACTTCCCCCTAAAATTATAAAATTCTAAAAGTCTAAAATTATAAGGTCTATTGTATCATATATAATGTAAATCGGTAATAATTTCATAGAAATTATTATTATTAATCGTGTCGGAATACTTGTTACAATGTTATCATGTTATATTACTGCTGTTGTATCCCGTGTTGGAAGAATTCGCTAAGTCCATGTGTCCGCCTAGAAGCGGAGTGGTTTTTTGGGCAGAGGCGGTGCATTTTTATTCTTTTATTCTAAACATTCAGATCTTTGCACCGGGCGGGACTCGAACTCACAACTGTGAGAGTCGAGCCAGAGATCTCATCCGCCCAAGAACCAACAGTATTGCCCATTGCGCTACTGAGACCCCCTTCCTAGAAATTGACTAGGGGAAACTGGGGCACCACCAAACACGGAGTACCACCAAACAGTAATTTTTATTTCTAAACTACTTGGACTATCTCGACCATTCCTTCAGTGGACAAGCATCCCTATAGTGCCTATAAATTCCTATCGGTCTTATCCTCTGATATCCAATATCCGATTAAAAAATCGCAGTGTTTGGTGGTACCCCGTGTTTGGTAGTGCCCCAGTTTCCCCTATAAGATATTAAAAAATTGGTTAAACAATTCCACTAACTGAGTTGAGGAACCGGCCGACTACAGGACCTTTCCCTGATGTGATTCCTTTCATAACCGGATGGTAACGATTTTAACTTAAGAGGGATTCAAAGGCCGTTCAAATGTACTCTATATTGTACAAATTGGTTGAGAAATTATCGGGAAGTTTTTGAGCTAGAATCTTGAAAAATCAATCCGTAGGGGAATATAGGCATAGTTTGCTTCAAAAGTCGCGAATTTTCTCAAAATTTGCGAAGATCTGTCTCCTTATTCACATTGTTTTAAGGCTCACCCGTACATACTGTGCCTACGGTGCCTACACTATCCTACTGGAAAAAGTAATATCAGGCATACTACTACTATACTTACAAAAAGGCGTTATTTATTATTTTGTGTGAAATCCGACCTCGAAAGATCGGGTCCAAATTTTAGATCTATTCGTTTTGACACTCATAGATCACAAATATCATATACGTTAAAATTATATTTTCGTGGCCAACCCGTTCCGTCCTGTCCGTCGGTCGTATAAGCGGTTTACGGCAAAGGTTAAATGTTAATGGGCCGCTAGGAGTAGGTGATGTCAGACACACCCTCACCCCCTTTCGCCATTTTAGAACACCCCTAAATTTTATTTTCTCAATAAGTCATTCCTCATTACAGCCCTTATACTAATCCGAGCTAGAAGGAGTTAAAAATTTAATTTTAAAATTGACATATTTCCGGTTCTCATTGCCATAAATTGAAAAACTTCAGTGATTTGGAAAGCTCTCATTGAATGATAAACTCTTTTGAATACCTCAAATTCATCCATTTTAATTGAAGGCCCAATTAATAGAAAAATCGATATTTGAAAATTCAATGTCGAATATTTCAAAAACTAGACGACACTTTTTATTTAAATTTTAGTATGTTGTAGCTGAGATCGAGACCTTTTCAACGGTATGTCACACTCCCACCTCGATTTTCCCTGATAAGAGTTATAATCAAAAATAATTTGATCGGACCATATCTTTGGTGTATATGAAGCGATTTTGATGAAATTTCAATATATTGTATCTGAGATCGAGCTCTTTCTAACGATGGGTTTTATCTGTCGTAACTTCACCTCAGTGTACCACGACCCTTAATTATCAAAACTTATCGGTTTCTTTCTCTAATCTTCAATTTTATTTAGACTGTTTTAGAATATTTGATTGTAGGCCGCTTTTTATTTTGTTATTCTATATTGCAAGAAGACTATTCGTGAATTTATTGCATAATGTGTTGTCCTTTCTAGTATTTTTTGGATTTACTGAAGAATTTGTTTTTTGAAAACTTGCTATTGTAATTAAATTACTGTAACAAATATGGTAAAATTTTGCAAAATTGCAACCATGAGCCTTACGGCTTTCTTTTTTATCAAATCATCTCTTTTGTTTCAGGTAATTCCTAATAGGAGGGCTCTATAATTTAGTAGCTCAATGCTATAGTCGAAATAGACAAAAAAGATTATTAAATAACATTATAAGTGTCTCACAGTATAGCAAACTTTAATGAAGAAGATCGTTAATATAATATAATATTGAGAATACCATTTTACAATCCTATTAGTCTCATTTTGAACTAATTGATTGTTATATATTTCAGCTCTTTCTGCATATGGTCTTGATTTACTTACGTTTATAGCATAAGAGACAATCTGTTAACCTAATTTACCTAATTTCTAGTTCTTGTTTTTGCTCTTCATAAGTGCCATAAGGTGTTGAAAGAAATGTCTGAGTATCGACTGGTGTATAAGAAAATGAATGGTAGAATTTATAAGTCTTAGTAAATTATTTGGTACCTTTCTTCGTATAAATCATTAGTGTTATTTACATTTGTCAATAATGTCTTAACTTGCAAGTCAAGAAGATTACGTGTGAATGATCTCTCTTTTTTATTAATTTAAAATCTGAACTTGAGTTTTAATAACTTAATATAATATATGAGTTTAAATCAGTAAATCACTCAAGAAATGATCACTATTTTTTCGTATTTATGAATTGACCAAGATATATTGAGTTATTTCAAGCTCATTTTTAAGACCGAATGCCATCTCCCATTGTTTCCCAAATGATACATTGTAAAATGTCCCGTATTGCTGAGACCACCAGAATCCTCAATGGCAAGGAACATATTGTTTGATGATCAATTGATGACAAAAAATATTCACACCGCTTTACAAAGGGCTTCTCAAGTGTGAGCCAACAATATGATACAAGCATTAACATTGAGAGATGATGCCAGAACAATTCTTTAAAGTGTTCATCAGGCACTTTGAAGAGGATGAATAGACGGGGTACTTGAGATGGAATTTTGGCTGGAAAGGATTCAGACGCCCATTTTGCTTTTGTGCCTCATAATGACAAATATCGAATAACCCAAGACGATCCCATATAATCGCCATTATCAGCATCTCTATGAGCCTTTCGAGACGTCTCGCTCTAGTTTTCCAGAAAGGCATGCCGAGTCCCTTTTTCCAAGGTAATTTGATTCAATTGTCTCCAATCCACCTTCTTCATTCACCCCCGGAACCCTTTGTACTTGAGATTGTGAGAAGGTTCATATGTGTAAATTATCAGCAATTCGTCATGCTTTTACTGAACAAGAAATGCGTTTATGTAGATTCCCTGATGATGGATAAAACCATATATCAGTTTGGGGACCCCTCTGATTCAGCCGAGATGAAATAGAGGAGACAGAAATTGGAGATTATTTGTTACGATATCAAATTTATAAATGCCGGGTGCTTTTCTATTTCTATTCCAAAAAGGATAATCATCTACCCGGACTGATGGTGGTAATTTTCAATTTCAACATTCCCATCATTGTATGCAGATTTCTTTTCCCCAAACAATCAGTCAGGAGGTATCGAGTTTGTCACCCTTCATTTATCAATTTTTCGCGCTCAAAATGAATATATACAATTCCCATTCCTTATTTGAATATTATTACCGTATGCAGATATTTTTCTTTTATTCCAAATATTTCTCCAGATATTTGCATATTTATTTACTGTGTCTCTTTTTTTCAGTCTTATCGAACTGATTGAAGTTTTTTTTCCATCAGACTTTTTCATCTTATTTCTGCGGGATGCAGAGTAAGGGGTGATTTTTTTCCCTTGGGTGGAAATGAATCCCATGCCACCCAGAGAGATATCATTCATTTCGTTTTTTTTGTGGCATTACTGGTCTGAGGGTTATCGAGGATAATTCTAATGATGGCCCTGTTCATCTTGCAGCCGGGGAAGCGTGAAAATCTAAGCGCGAATAGGGCGATAGCGTCGGAACTCAACAATTCCTAAGTGCAACTTTTCCGGGGTCTTAGGAACTAAGCACCATGACAAATCGAGGTTAATACATTATTTTTATTTATTAACCACGTCGCACACCGGTTGTAGTCTTGTTATTGATTGCTGATGTAATTCATACACTGTCTCATCGAGATTCCTGCTTCTCATACCACAGATGCCTTATTGTCGGATGAGGAGAGAATTAATATCTGAGACTTCTCAATGAGCTCCCAATTAGACGATATTCTTCCGTCATTCACCATTGTTGGGCTTTATATTCTTTTGGAGGAAGGTGAAGTACTCATTGTCCTGTGACGAATTATAAATAATTGATCCTATTTATACTAATCCACTCTCAAGTGTCTTCTCTACACTGTCTCTGAGTCACAGACTCTCTTATTTCTGTGTCATGCTATTTTTCTACCCCACAATTACTTTTCTTTCAATCTGTATAATGCCCAGATGTGATTTATTAATTTTTCCTCTAAATTTGAAATTGTTAGGTATGTTTGATTAATCTACAGCATTACTAATGGAAACTAGAGCTTTGGTTTGGCTTTAACATTAACGTAAAAGAGATAGAGCAAAATTACTGAATAATCGAATATTATCCCACTGTTAGCTTATTTAGTTTTATTTAGTAACGGAAGGTGTCGAAGCTTTCGATGATGGAAATTCCGTACCATTCGATTTTATCTACTATGTAAATTAATTAATCTGAACCGTGGCCCTTTACTGGGACTGCGAGGTATAGGACTAACTATTGAGACATATAGGGGAGACAGGGGTAGAATTAGCCAGCAAATGAAGCTTTTTTTTCGCGAGTGGCTTGTGAAAAAATGATAAGTTTTGTCTAATATTTTTATGTTTCATAAGAAGCATTAGGATATTGCCTATATGAAACAGTGTAGTTTAAAGCTCTAAAATCCTTGGCTTTTTCTTGAGAGGATAATGAAAAAAGTACTGCACATTGGCTACACTTACCCCTGCCTGGGTAGAAATAGCCACTTTTGGGGTACTAATTGCCACTAGTTTCCCAGATGAAATTTTAAACTGGAGATACCAAATATTGTTTCACTTGATACACTGAAGCCCACTGATGCTAAATATGTTACTTAAACCTAAAGAAAAGGGCTTTAGCCAACTTTTTTATGACATTTTTGTAATTGAGGCAAAATTAATGCAAACATTCTGAAAAAATCTATTTCTCAAGTTGCTCATACAAATGGCAATATTGCTTGGAATATCAATAGTACTTTTTTATCTAACAATTATCCATCTATTAGTGAAAAATCATTGATAGTTTTAGCCCGCCACGGAAGAGTGACTACAACTGCCCCGAGGGCTGTTTTAGTGTTTTTCATCTTATATAAAAAATTGGATAATTATTATCCAAGTGAAAAATATTTTTTAATTAGGTTTATTAAACCAGAAACGAGGTAAAACTATGAAATCTTGACTAGAAACTCAGAAAACCAAATGCTGGTCCAAAAACTGTAACATCAAAACTACAATTTTATACCCATTTTATAAAGATGCTTCTAAATTGTAGGATAACAGGATCAGAGTTATAAATATTTCTGGGAATATGGGGATGTGTTCCTACTTTCATTAAAAAATACTTTGCTCGATGTACATTTTAAGAAAAACGAGAAAAATCCACTGTCTACTTTTACCCCTGGCTATAGGTACCCCGGTCTCCCCTACTAGGGGAAAATGCCCATTGCCCATGCTTTATACGGTCCCAAGCATTGTAATGACTAAATATTCCATACGTCTCTGTATAAATGTAACTCCGCAATATATTTTAAAAACAGGACACTTTCCCCTAGTCATATTTATTATAAAGAAAAACATAGAAAAATTTAGTAATTTTAAAGCTTGGGACCGTGCAAAGCTTGGGCACTTTCCCGTACTACAGAGCGACTTAAATAATGTAAACGCGTTTAGTACTAACTTTTCCACATTTGTCGTTATTGTATACCGATTATTGAACTTGTCTGTGGTGCATGTTTAATAGAAGTTAAAAAAAACTTGGTGTTTAGAGGTATTTTTAGGGTAAGTGTGCCAAATTTCGGCATAGTTGCATGCAAGCGTCAAAGTCTCAAGTTTGAAATGTAATATTTTAAATACAAATTGATTTTTTTTTATTCTTTCTTCTGAAAGAGTGTTGCTTGGAGCCTTGTAAAGAGATTACCGTCTTTATTTACTCTAAAATCATTCTTAATCACCCCCCCTACACCTAGAAGTTGCAGCGTAAATATGGGTTTTGTTTCTTTTCAAAATTTTCTGTTATTTTTCAAGTACCCATGAGATACCAGTGTTTGCTCAGAGATGGCGCTTTGACAGGGTTGTAATTAGGGGTACAACATTTTTTATCAATTAATTTTTGGAAATATTTTTCTTTTACAAAAATAATATTTCCAAAAATAAAAAAAACCTATATAAAAATGGCGGAAACACTCCATCATAGATTAATATATTCCAAAGCATCATCCAATGGATATGTATACATTATAAGTTTTTGACACCATTTACGTTATTATTAACATAATCAAAAAAATAAATAATAAAATCTTAGTATTTGAGGAGGGAATGTAAATAGGTATAAAAAAGGTACTAATGAAAAAAAATACTGATCTTACTTGCTAGCTTCTGCTTTCCTGGGGATAATAAATTTTTACCTGGATACCATTGGTCTTCTCAATACTCTTATCAAGTCCTAAACGTTCATCAGAAAGAGCACACCTATCTTCCAGCCAGGCCACTCGGTCGTCTGCATATCCTTAATACTTTGCGAATTGAAATGATTGGCCACAAATTTTAAGATTCTCCAACAATCATCCGTTAAAGTCTTTCCTCAATAAATACCTTATAAATACCTAGTCTTTTCGTCATTAACTCAAATTATATTTATTCCTTATTCATTATTCTTTCATTAAAATTTCAATTTCAAGAAAGGGATAACTATTTCTGATTTTTGTTTACAAGAGTGAGAAGTATAATTTCAATTCATGAAATTTCGAAAATCGAAAATACTAAAAGTATACTTATAAAGAGTGGAATCGAATGAATTTCCTCATGGAAAAATGGCTCTCAAATCTTAGTCGCAGTAGATTAAAAAAAAACCTAATGCAGATATGGAAAGGTCATTTTATTGTGATTCTTTTAAACCATTTCGTTGCTTTATTCCAATGGCTGGTTAGCAAACTCCCGCACCTTCTTCTTAATTCCCCTCATCAGGTTATTGACAAGCTCTTCTCCACGGGCTCTGGCGACGTTTTTTCATTTTTGCTTGAAATCAGGCAAACTTTTGGCTGGTTTAGCCTTTTTCCTAAGATCCTCCTTCAAAATTCCCCAATAGTTTTCAGTAGGACGCAGTTCCGGTGTGTTGGGCGGATTAAACTCTTTCTGCACATAAATGACTCTATTTTCGTTGAACCACGCAATCGTATCCTTAGCGTAGTGGCTTGATGCTAGATCTGGCCAAAACAATGATGGAACATCATGGCTTCGATAGAGCGGCAGAAGACGTTTCTTGAGACACTCTTCGATGTAATGTAAATCTCTGTGTTCATTATCCTGGTCATGAAAAATTCTTGACTTCGAAGACCACACGAGCATATTGCCATCCAAACCAAATATTTTTTCGGGAACTTGGTGTAGTTCTTGTATCGATACTTGCTGTGTACACCTGTGCGAGTCTTTGCCGTATAGTATTGTTGTCCAGGCAATTGGTGGAAGTCGGCTTTCACGATGGTTTCGTCGTCCATTAAAACACCTAGATTCTAGATAATCTGAAGTATATTAAGGAGATGAACTACCTTCGGATGCTTTAGATTAGAAAGTTTAATCAAGTGCAATCCTTTCAGGACAGAAAAACACAAATTCTTTGCCAAAGCTTACAGCACTTCAATACATCTTCCTCAATGGTTAAATCTGTGATTTGTCTCTAAAGTTATGTCTGCAGACTTCACCCATTACTCCAATTAAAAACTTAAAAAAATGTTATTTATTTTTTAACTAATTTAAAGCAAAATTTTTGGGCGGAAATTTATGTTTTTGTCTAAGTAACCTAAAAATAACTATAAACTTTACAGGTCACTTTACAGAACTCAATTTTTTTCTGCATTCGTTTTATTTAAAATTTTTCTGTGAAATACTTTGAATTAAATTATTTTACATCTGATTATTGTATTTTCTATTGACATTGAAACGGTTCTCCCATTTTTCCATTGTAGAAATGCTGATTTTTATGGTTTTTCAGGTAAGGTCACTTCTCAATAGTCACACTTTCTTCTATATATTTTTTTATTTAATTTTTTTCCACAAAACTTTGATTTGAATCTATTTATAATAATTTTTTGACAGCAATCTTTCTTAAATTTTAATTGAAAAAATATCAATTTTACAGTATTTTTGAGCGTAAAACTACGATAATGTCAATAAATTCTTGTGTAATATTATTAGGCGAGATAATTTTTATGCAAATCTTTAAAATTAGTGACTCCAGCGTTTTTCTGAAGTGTTTCAAGAATGCTATTAGGCATACTAACGATTAAATTTTCGATGAACTTATCTTCAGGCATCCAAAATTGCAGATTTTAACTCCAAAACATAAGTGTATTGACGAATATTGGTCTAAATATGGCAAACAAGAATTCCCCAAATATTTTCAATTGAATTGAGTTCAAGAGGTCAGGTGGCCACGTCAAGATTTTAATATTTTGAGCTCGGATTCAATATAAAGATTCTGCGCTCATATGGTTTCGAGCATTATTAGAAAAGCCAGAATTATATTGAAGGTCTCAGAGGTAGTCTGCTACCTTTAATTCCAGTAAACCGGCGGCAAGACTTCATATTCCAGAAGGATAATGCTGAGATCCATGTGAGCACAAAAGCTTTATATTGGATCCAAGCTCTGAATATCAAAACCTTGCCGTGGCCACCTGACCTTTTGAGCTCCTGACTTCAATCTAATTGAAAATATTTGGGGGATTCTTGATTGCCATATTTACGCCGATATTCACCAATAAATTTACGTTTTGGAGTTAAAATCTGCAATTTTGGATGCCTGGAGCAAGTCTGAAGGTAAGTTCATCGAAAATTTAATCGATAGTATGCCTAATAGCATTCTTGAAATACTTCAGAAAAACGCTGGAGTCACTAATTATAAAGATTTGCATAAAAATTATCTCGCCTAATAATATTACAGAAAAATTTATTGACATTATCGTAGTTTTATACTCAAAAATACTGTAAAATTGATATTCTTTCAATTAAAATTTAAGAAAGATGTTGCGCTGTCAAAAAATTCTTATAAATAGGTTCAAATCAAAGTGTTTTGTGGAAAAAAAATTAAATAAAAAAAATATATAGAAGAAAATGTGACTATTGAGAAGTGACCTTATGGTAATGATACACTGGAAAACTATAAAAATCAGCATTTCTACAATGGAAAAATGGAAGAGCCGTTGCAATGTAAAAAAAATACAATAATCAGGTGTAGAATAATTTACTTCAAAGTATTTTACAGAAAAAATTGAAAAAAATTAACTTCTGCAAAGTGACCTTATCATTTTTAACGCACTGTATCATTTTTAACGTTTTTAACATTCTAAAGCAGGATCCATTTTTAATTGAAACCATTAATCCTTTTAAATTATTTCTATCTCGTAATTGAAAAAAAAAGTATTTTCTTCTTATTTGACTTTTCATTTGTATAGTATAATCAATTAAAATAATTAAAGTTAAATCAGATTTTAATTTCGTTCATATTTTGAAAATATAAAAATATTTGGCGAACCTGAGATTTTTTAATTGCATCTTCCACTAAATTTTTCACTTTAATTGAACATACACTTAAGCTGAGTTCAAGCAAATTAAGAATTTAGCGAATTAAGAAGAAAAGTTAATTTACTATTAAAAAAAATAAAAGAATTTTTGTGAGAGACATTACCCCTAATTCTCCTCTGGCCAAAGAAATTTTTTTTATCAATTTTGCAATGTTCGACCACATTTCTGACTCTCTCTCTCTTCATATTTGGTGAACTTACTAATAATTCTCAGCTCAGTAGAAGCCTGAATTATTTAACTATTTTATGAATAAATCATTTACAGCAAGTTCACTAAAAATTAAAAGATGTGGGCACAATACCTGTGAAATGATGCCCCCAGAGGATTCCGCACATCGCAGTTGTTGCAGTTTTTCACATCACACTTCATTTTAATCACCTTTTTTTCACTGGCCAATGCACGTAAAATGTCTTAATGAATCTTTGGCCTTTGGTTTAAAGTTAATTTCACTTTTGGAAATCTTTTTTAGCACAATTTGATCTTTCCACTCACCAATTTCACAAAAATCGCAAAATGCTCCGCGAGGCGACTGTCAAGCGATTATGAGAGTCTGCCGTCAGGTTCGCTAGTGTCGCACCGCTTACGGTGCAAATTTGAATTCTCTTTAGAGAATTTGCTAAAATAACGATATTGATAGGGGGGTGTTCTTAATACATTTTAAAATGAATAAAAATATAGACATAGCTTTGGTGCCCTATTTCGGCCACCTTCATTCTCATAGTTCCTTACCCTTCGGGAATTCTTCCAATATCTTTTTCACGTCATCTCGTTTGTCCAATGTTCCTGGAAATTCGAGGAACAAAAAAGGTGGCCGAAATTGCAAGCTGACCGGAATTTGGCACACTTATCCTAATCGCGGCTAAGCATATTCAAATAAAATATGTTTCGTTAGTTTCTTTTGGCTATGGGTTATCTTAAAATATAGAGAATAATTCGTATTGTTCCAAAAATGTGTATTTTTGAAAGTAATGTTTGTGTGAAACTATCCGATCATCCCTTATCATGCTATTTAGCTGAGATTCTTTACAATCTCAGTTTCTATGGTCCGAAATGAAATGCGACCTCGTCAGATCGATCTCAAAAATTGCATGTATATACGAATATAGGATTATAAATAATGTCATACCCGCTAAAAACGGATTTTCGTAGCCGACTGGCTGTCTATCGGGCAGAATCTACGTAGTGGCAGGACAACGGAAAGAGATACCGACAAGGAGTTTTCGTCAAAGGTTAAACATCAAGAGGACGACATCAAGTGGTGATATCAGATCCACGATTTCTTATTAGAATTTAAAATCTAAAACCAAATTATGGACTTTCAATAAAGAATTTTCTTACATTCAAAAATTAAACAAAAACATAGAAAACGTAATTCGAAACAATTTACAACGCTAGCCTATTGGAAATTAATTTTTCTAATAGATTAAACAAGTGGCAGCTTTAATACTTTTTAGTATTTTTTTTTAAATTTATACTTGCAAGTTCTAGAACATTTCATTTTCATAAAATTGCTTGAGTTTTCGAAACAAGTTTTAAATTTTCGGTCTTTGTGGAAAAATATTGAGTTTCGTAATAAAGTTCAAAAAAATCTACAAAATTTCTTTATTTTTTTGTATTTGTCAAACTTTTTTCAAGTTTTTTGAGTTTTGCTAAATGAGTCCTCTGAATAATGTTACTACATTGGTTTCGTTTTGTGAAGTTTTTAGAGTTTTTCTCTTAAAAAAATTCGAAAATTTAGATAAGTTAATAAGTTTTTCTTCGCGAAACAGTTCTTGATATTCGCGGGTTTTTCGAAATGGATTTATCAAATTTTCTAAATATTTTTCTAAATTAAGTGAAATGTTTCTTAGGCTGTCTACACACTATGAGCATTTTTTAAAAAAATTCTTTAAAAAATAACCCTAAAAAGGTTTTTAAAAAGAATCGGCTCTACACTAGTGAAAACTTTTGTAAAATAATGGATTTTTTACAGAAATTTGCCTAGTATGTAAGCAATTTTGTAAAAAAAAACCGACCCATTTTTATTTTTTAAAAATTTTTTTAAAGAATTTTTTTAAAAAATGCTCATATGTGTAGACAGCATGCAAAAGTAGTACATCATAAGTATAGAAATTTTCAAAAATGTTTCAGAAATACTGGTAGTTTTAGGATTTTAAAAATTATCTGTATTCATTGGATTTTTTGGATCAGTTTGGTTAAAAATTTCTCAGGCATTTAATATAAGATTTTCTATATGAAACAAACATTGCAGAAAAATTAATTTTTCAAAACTTTGGTGAGAGTAGTGAAAAATAAAATTTTAAGTTTATAAATCGAGTAAACAAATTAATGCTGTTAGATGTTAGATTACTCATTGACTTTTGAAATACGATTACTTTAAGATTACTTTTAGAATCAAATCAACTGAATCACAGTAAATTGTTCTGGATAGGTCCAAGATCTTTAAGATCACCTCGTTTTACTTTAGTGATGGATGGGAATAATGATTTAAGTTGACTTGAGCATTCTGTAAAGATTGTATCCCATACCCAGCAACACTATTTCTTTTAATTAATTCCTATTGTTGTGGATGCTTCTTGGATATTTTACCAAATTTCATCTACTGACTGCTCATAAATTTTAATTATTCTTCCAACAAACAAGAACAAAGAAAACTACAAGAAGGACATTCTGACTGGAAAGACGGAGAAAAAAAAACTAAATAAATTTCTCACTTTATGACTTGAGAAAAAAACATGAGTTTTCGCGATGAAAATTTAAAGGAGTTGGTGTTGGTTCTTGAGATGTTTGACTTGGGGGTGTCCTTAATCTCAAGAACATTATCATACTCATGAATATGTATTGTGGGCAAAAAATGACGACTTTCGCCTCCACTTGTAATTCAATTAATTTGCTGTCTTTCTACACCAGGATAATCTCATTCTTTTCGGTGTTTTTTTCCCATCTTCCTGAAGGGGATGCACTGAAGAAAAAAATCTGTACCATGTGCAACGAATCATAAATAATTATTATCACAACAATCGGTGTCGTTAACAGCCAAACGATTCTAAGTAATTTGGCTTGTGTTCCAACTATAAAAATCCTGCATTTACCAATATTTTCAGGGGTTGACGGGAAATGCTGTAAAATTTTTGCAGTATATGTATAAGATAAATATTTTTGCACATTTATAGGGATTTTATATCAGTTTCGTACGGGAAATATATACACCCCCTTAGGTTTTTCAGCTCATAGAATTGTGAAAAAAAAATTGAAAAACTGAGAATGAAAAATTTTATAGTTCTCCGTTGCACGAAAAATATATGTAGTTTAATGGAACATCTTCCCTGATATTAGTTTATTTTTATTATTTCATGGGAATAATTTGCAGAGATTTCATTCATTTTATTGGGCACTTAAATTTTCAACTATAAATTATTCGGAAATTTATTAAAATTTATCTGTCAATTTTCCGATGAATCCCACATTCTTTTTTATCTTCGTTTTTGGCACAATGAATCTTCCAAGAAGTGGACAGGGCTATTTGGAATATGAGTGTGAGACTCACAATTCACGCAATAAATATCACATTTATGGTGTCTTTACGTTTTTCGCTACATTAACCCTTTATTTCTGCATATGAAGAGGTATTTTGGACAAAAGGGAGAAGGTCATTAAGTGGCGGATATATGGGAAAGGACAATGATTTGAGCATTCATATTTATATGAGTGTAAGAAGTATATGACTTTCACTTGCCAAACATTGGACAACACCGACAAATCCAGCAATTTTAACCCTCTCACGAAGACTCTACCCACTTTAGTGATGAATCAAAATGCTAAATTATACAGTTGTCTGTATTTTGCTGTGGAAAATATATTAATGTCACATTGTTGCACGATGATGAATCCTCTAACATCTATTTGGCACCCACTCACCGTGCAATTGTTCGACGCCCATTTGGTCCCCAACCCCTTGGTAGGGTGGTTTCGTCATCTACCCCGCATTTCAACCCTTTCTCGATGGTTATTGTTCCAGTAGATAAATTAGGCATCTGGAAAGTTTTCAGGCCGGAAACTGCATCAACCGCCATTGTCGGCTCCGGAGAACAAAAAGGTATAAAATTTGAATATTTATTGGATTTATGTTCTGTGGATTTGTTGCAGGGATGTAACAGCAAGAAAATTGGTAAAATGCCTTTTCATCGGCCACAGTAAACGGCCGATGGAGTTACTCTGCGAAATTTAATTATGAAGAGCTAAAAGGGTTGAAAGAATGGTTCTTGAGTTTTGAGTTACTCTCCATCAATATAATTACTTAATTTATTTTTATGCGTCTTTTGGAATTAATCTTTTGCGTGGTTAGTGGTGAAAATGATTCAATTTAGCAATGAAAGGGTCTTTTTTTAGGTGTAATAATAAACCACAAAAATTAGACTGAAAACCGAAGTACAATTGCATTCTGCTAAGTCTATTTAGAATAATACTCATTGTATAGTATAGAAAATCATTAAAATTCAAATTTGAGAAAAAAGTTATATTCTTAAATGAAGGTATAGAAAAGAAATTAAAACTAAAGAATGGAATGGGACTAAAGTATTTTATTAGATTAAATGTTTATTTAAACTGTGTATAAAAATAATGCTCTATTTCGTCAGTTAAATCAGCATTTATCGTAACTTCATTTTCGCGATTTTGAGATATATACATATTTGGAATCAGCGTAATTTTGTTTATTAAACGCACTTGTGAAAAAGAAACTTTTATAAGCCCATTAAAAATTATTTTAAACAAAAATTATCGTAAGTGCCCTTAATTAACAAAAATTTATCAGAATTTGTCGTAACTTCCATTTTTGGGGAAGTTACGACAAATTTCCATACAAAATTTTCAATAATCAGCATTTGCCGTAACTTCTTTTGCTCGTTTGCGTGGCTTGTAATTTGCAGCAAAATTGCCATATTTCTCAATAAAACTTTTATAAATTCTTCCAAATATCGAAAGACAGTGCCAATAGTGTAACATGAAATCATTTTAGTTCAATATTTGCGAGAAAAAAGTGAGAAAAAATCCCTGCCCATCTGTCATTAATTCAAAACAAAACAAGCGACGTGGCGCACAAAATTTATTCAATAAAACTTATTAAATAAAAGCTTTTAGGGACAGGGATAACAGTATTATTGACTAATTTAGTCAAATAATGGCGCTTATTATCACTAGAATAATTCAAATTGATATAATGCATTTTAGAAAATTGTCGTAACTTCCAGAATCTTCATACATTGGAAGTTACGGCTTTATAAATGATGGAAGTTACGATAAAATATTATTGTGTTTCTTCTAACATATTTCTCAATATTGCAGCTTTTAAATAATTTTATAAAGATTATCTCGAGTTAACTTACAGTTTATTAGTACCACTTTCATTATTTTGACTCAAAAGTATCGCATTCGGGGCTAATTTTTAAGAAAAATAATATTGAACTGAAAATTTCGTCTCCTGAAAAGTTGTCAAAAGGAAGTTACGACAAATGCTGATTTAACTGACGATTTATTCACCAACTTCATTTGCTATTTAGTAATTTTAGGACCTTATTTTATAACTCATCAAACACCTAATTCCAAAAAATTTACAAAAAAGCATAACAAAGTGTTCCAATTTTACGTAATTTATAGATACTTTACCACAAATATATAGTTTCGCATAATTTGACTAGTTTAGATTAATATCCGTAAATTATTTGAGGAACAGGGACGATCGTCCATTTCTTTTGAGTTTTCAACAATAATGGTATTTTTCAGTTCACCAGTTTATAAACAAATTTGAACTTAATTAAATCGTTTTATATATATAAAAACTTTTCCAAATCAATTAAGAAACACGTTTTCTATAGAATTCTTAACGTTTAAGGGAGACTGGGGCACATGTAAACATTTTCGATAGATGCGAATTTGAGATGATTTTCCAAGCAGTTTTCCAATACCTGGGGTAGAAGTAAACACTTTCTGGGGAGGATGTAAACACCCTTTTTTCCACCCTTGAAATTAACTTTGCACCACTTTCAATTATTTTAATTACTTAAGAGATTTATAAGGACTGTATATTTTTCAAAAACTCTACTTCTGATAGTTTCTCATTTTATCTAGAAATAGGAAAGAAATTAAGAGTATTTTCTGCGTTTTCTTTCTAAAAAATTTGCGCAGGACAACAATAAATTTCCCACCGAGATGCAGCTGTCAAACGAATGAAATGAAGAAGAAGAAGACAAAATATTTTGCCATTTATTTTACTCTCGCGACACCTACAATTACATTGAAATTGCCTGTTTACATCTACCCCAAATGCTGTTTTCTGACCAATTATTAATTCTTTTAAAAATAATAAGAATCTCAATTCCTCTAGTAAATGCATTAATATAATCCTAAAAGATGTAGGAAAGAACTGGTGTCGCTACATTTCGATTATTTTACACAGTTTTTAATTTCCAGGTGGAAATCCAAATGATCAAAATAATCGAAATATCAACATTTTCAGGAAAATGATTTTTATTTTTAAAGTATATTAGGATTTTATTGACCAATTTATTTGTGGACATACATCCCCATGGTATCTATGAATGCTTATGGGTTTTATCCTCTGGAGTCTTAAAATTAATGAAAAAAATCACAGTGTTTACAACTACCCCAGATTACTACTGCCCCAGTTTCCCCTACCTTTTAAACCGTTATTAAAAATAATTTTAAGCTACTTTTTATATGGATGAAATATACGCCTTAGATATAGATTACAAATTATATTTAAAATTAAAGAATAATCACAAGTTTTCGAGTTTTTTTTATCACCACTTTTTTAAAGACGAATAAGTTAATATGAAGGTTATGTGATTTATATCGACTTATGGGAGATCTTTTAAAAACCTAAAGTCACTATCTCTGTCTAAACGTTTTGTCTCTATGTCATTTAACGGTTGCATGGAGGAACTCTGACAGAGGCTCAAAACTATTCAATATATTTCGATGACATATTACTACTACTTTTGTAGAGTTCTAGCAATAATATAATTAAGATCAATATACAATAAAATACCGGCCTCAAATATTCAATTTTTTATTCAAGTTTGTATCCAATATAGCTAATCTATTCAAGCTATTTTGATTATTATTATTTTAATATGATGGATCCTATGAGCTATTGTTAAATGTTTTAATTTTAATCTATTTTTTTTTAAATAAAAAAGATGGCAAAGCGTCCCAACTTTGCGGAGCGCTCGAACTCACAAGAACGAGCTATCTGAGTATTATCTTTCTGCGGGCTTTTGGAGTACATACCGCTTTACCACCGAATAAATTGATTGACAAATTTTTAAAACCATTCCTATAAGAAATTGCTTAAGAAAAATAGGTTTTAGAATTATTTGAGCATGAGTAACAAGCATGGGAACAAATAAGAAAGTCAATCCGAGAAAGGTAAATCATTTACGGATACTATATCGACTCATGACCGATTAAGTCCGTTGCAGTCGGGTTGGAAATTTGAAGGGCTTTCAAAAAATCAAAATTTAAGCAAATTGGTTAAAAGAAATAGGCCCTCCAAAGTGGTTAAACTTTGACCTTCGGAAATTTGATATCTAAATGTTTTTTCGAAAACATGTGTCTAAGAAAAAAATGTGGCAAAAATGAAAAAAAAATAGGAGCTCTTTTTGAAATAAACCAAAGAGTATGGTTTTGGAGGGGCAATAGGGAGTGGGGGGGGGGAAACAAAAGACTGTTCCAGATTATATTGAGTTACGGGAGGGAGTCGTCGAAGACCGGTAGTTGATATTTCTTACCGTTTAGCCTTTAGTGCAGGCAGAATCACATTGACAGTAAAATGCTCACCGTATTTCGTTAATTTATGCTTAATAATTTGAAGAAATAAAATGAAAATTCAATAAACGGTGAGCAAAAAAAACTGTACGATTAATTTCTCTTACATTTTTTTGCTCACCGTTTATCTATTTTTCGTTTTATTTCTTTTATTTTTCAATTCAATTCAATATGTTTCTCCCCAATTAATGCCTGGTTGCGGCTGCCGCCGACTTACCACTTTTCTTATACAATTTTCACCTAGTACTACCGAGTATGGGATAATGTAATACGGTAATGGAAAATTTGCGTAAGAATTGCAATGAAAATGCGTAAATTAACGAAATACGGTGAAGTTACGGCGAGCATTTTATTGTCAATGTGATTTTGCCCTTAGTCGTATCACAAGTTGAAAACAAGTGGATTATATAATTGCTCTCTCTCTCTTTGATTTCTAGTAGTAAAAAAACTGTAAATTTTGCATTGTATGATAATATTTATAA
Source organism: Phlebotomus papatasi (assembly GCF_024763615.1). NCBI lineage: Eukaryota > Metazoa > Arthropoda > Insecta > Diptera > Psychodidae > Phlebotomus > Phlebotomus papatasi. The sequence continues at coordinate 85,448,399 of NC_077222.1, forward strand.
TTTTTCATGGACCATAAATGATAAAAGGATATTTAGAAACAAGTATAAAATAATTTTAATGTTATTGCACGGTAACCATAGTAAATTTTGCAGCAAATTTTAACGGTCAATTGATCTAGGATTTCCGTATAATATAAATCAAACATTTGTGGTAATTACATTAAAAGGGTTGATATGAAAAAATATTAAGTCTTTCAAATATTCTCTTTTACAGTCATTAATTTCAACGCTAAAAAATAAACAAATAAAGTAAATAAATAATTGTATCATTTTTTTTATTAATTCTAGTTGAACATATGCCTCGCAGAGCATCACATTTCACCTTTAAGTACGCAATTGCGGTTTGAGCTTTTATAAAACTACTCAAGAGTAAATTTTACAAAGCAAGAACCATCTCTGCAATATTTTGGGCATTAAAAGAAGCATCTTGCTTAAAGGAATAAGCGTGTAATATTTTTTTGTTGTTACTCTTAAGAAGCAGTTCTCCGTACTCGTAAATATCGAATAACCGAAAAAACGATTCATTAGGCAATTGATCATTTTTTCACATTAGGGTGGAGATGGAGCAACAATGCTTGAAGCCTCCGCATCTCGTCTCTCATCATCTCAAGTGTGACACAGAATCTAAAAGAGTGGTGCAATGGGATGCGTGAGCGGAGGAAGATTGGATTTGAACACTTGTGCAGCAGCTTCCAGTCCAATGGTTACGGGTGTGTAGGCCCTAGTCCAATGCACAGACAGGAGATACTCCACCATCAGCATACGGAGTGTTATTCACATCACGATTCAGGGTGTTTACCTTTGTTCAAGGTCAGTTTTACAAACGATTTTACGTTGTTGCACTCTCTTGGTCGTGTAGAAAGAAAGAGAAAAGAGTGTGTTTACGATATCTCCCGGTATACGTTACCACATATAAAACTCGCACTATGTATTTGAACATCATCTCAAATGTTCTCCAAAGCTCTTCGTGTTTATTTTGGTTCTCCTTTTTCTTCCACTCTCCTCTTCATCTTATGGCTTTTTCCAGTTTATTTAATTTTCTTCTATTCCGATTTATATTTTAACATCCATTTCGTTTTCTGATTGTTTTGTTTCACTATACACTGTTTGGGTAAACGGAAGACTTTGCGTATATGTTCGCTTAAGTGTTCCTCCAGCATTAAACGAATGGCCAGGGTATCAGGACATGGGTAGAGCTACCAGTTGCCCAGAGCAAACCAATTGCGAGACAATTTCAGGCCTCACACTTCAATTTGCCACTGCTGTTTCTTGAGATATAATAATCATGTTTCGCTGGCTTTTATGACTTATCATGGTAAATTACATAATTCCCTGTGCGAGTGAAGATTCGAACTGAGAAAGGGCAATTTCTTCCGCAAATTAAACAGACCGTTCTGCTTTAGAAATTGACAGTTGTTTTATTATTTTAAAGTAGATCATATAGTTATGAATTTTATATTCCTTTAAAATCGATTACATACATTTGAGGATGATTTGATTACTAAGGGGGAAGGTTGTTTTTATATTTTACACTACTTACTAAAAATATATTTAAAACAAAAGACAAAAAAAAATCACTAGTGGATTTCGGAAAACAAAAAATAATTATAATTAATGTGATTTCAATTTTTTCAATTTCGATTATTTTTTTTTTAATTTCGTGCGAATTTTGAGGTTTTAATAAAAAATATCTTCAAAATTATTTTTCTTGATTATAAAAATTATTTAGAAGTCTAATTTAAGCGAAACTCATCGTGCTAATGAGTTTTTTCGTTATTTTTTACTGGTTTACAAGTCGATTTAAACTGATTTAACTCATTAGTATAATTTAGGTAGGAACATTTTAGATAAATATGGTATGTTTAAATTCTGGAATTAGCTCCCATATAGATCAATGATATTTATTGTGGAAAGAAACAAAATATTATAGGAGTGCGGGGAAACGCAATCAAACGCACATCTTAAACGTTTACGGCGTTTAGTTAATTTAATAATATAATTCATATTAAATCAGTACAAATACCATTTATTAATATTGTGCAACTATCTAAGAATAGTATTTGTCACTCAGAATTCAAATAAGGACAGAGGAAAAAGGACATTATTATCAAAATCGACACGATGTCATAAACTGCATAACTTCATGCACAAACTTTGCATAACTTTCCACAAAACGAGGAAAGTGCAACAAAATGAATTTATACCTCTGTTGCACTGTTTTCTCTGCATCATTCAAAAAATAAATAAAGAAAGAGAAAAAATTATTTAATAATATAATAATTATTATTGAATTTTGGCTAAGTTGGTTTCAAAATATTATTATACGTGGTAATCACTGATGGGTCCGCTATCAATTAAAATAACGTTACGATTGCTCTTCATTTATTTACGATACCAAACTAAAATGGTTGAGATATTAGGGGAATGTAGGCATAGTTCGCACACAGTGAATCTTTAAACGAGGCAAATTTTATTTATTTTTTGCAAAGAGATAGCTCGTCATTTCATTTAGCCATAAGATAGATAAATTATTAACCTCTTGAGAAATGGTCTTTGTAAACAAAGATAAAATTCGAATCGTTTGATGGTTCACTCTGTGCGAACCATGGCTACATAACCCTAACCAAGATTTCCTCTATAAAAAAACCCTAAAAAACACTATAAGGTGACAAAATCCTTAGTCTTTTCTCTATCAGTTTATTTTTCGGATTTGACAAGTACTTCAGAATTCAGCATGGAAAGTTAGCTAAAAAAAGCAGCGTTTTCAGCATATTTTTGCTAAGAAGATCAGCAAAAACGTGCTGACTGATCAGCAGTTCTCGAACAAAAGTGCTAATCAAATATATGGAAATGGCACTGCCTCTCGGGTACCGTTTTAAAATTAGCAAAAAGAATCCTACAATATCATAAGCTTATCAGTGTACCGCACATTATAGAGTATATTTCTTGATTTCATTATTACTTACTCTTACTCAGTCTTCCTGTGGTATATTAGATCTAATGTTATGATCTAAAGACTGAAATCAATAAACCTCTGATTAATTCTTATCGGATGTTAATAAGTTCTCCGTTGTACTAGACTATCCCTTACATTTCACCTCAATCTCTGATGACCAGCTTCATTTCCTGGTACGCACTTTACCGTGAACGATGCCCTATCTGTTCAGCAAGTGTCGGGTGGGACAGTGAAGGAATAAATTGGATGAATACTCTGGTATAATGATTTCCTTGGAACTATTTACTTTTATATATTCTCTTGACATTAATTGTAAGTAAGGTAATCACCTTAAGTCCCGTTACACAATTGGACCAAACATTAAAAATAAAAGTGATTAAATTACAGTTATTCGCGTTGACTGGGCATATCGGTGGGACTCGCTACCAAGGGAGATACCATCGCGAATGAGAGCGCCTCCAGTGCAAGATATCCGCGAGACAATAATCATCTTGGGGAACAATTAGGTATAGGATGCTGCGTAATAATTAAATAATTGTAAAGTCACTTGCGCATCTGCTAACTCCGGGGAAAGACACTCTCTCTCTACAATTGCAATTAAACTCTGGATAAAGGGTTTTGAATCTAATGGTGCATGTGACAGTGGAAAAAGTCTTATCTGAAAAGACAAATAGAGCAATAAGAAGGCAAATCTGCCCTTTTTGCCCAACATCTTGGTCACACTTGGCCTCTCTGGTTTGTTTTTTTTTCTGTAGTTTGGCCTCAAAATTGAAATCTTTCTCCTGTGGTGAGATGTTGTATATTGGAGACCATCGCACAAAAATATGAACACGTGCAACTGGTGTTCTTCCATGGATGCTGCGAAGAAAAAGAAATATTGTAAGTGTTCGTTTAAGTTAATGCTTTTTCTCTGCCTCTCTTTTTCGATTCTATTCTTGAGTTATCAATCAAGAAACCCATCAGAGGGCTTCTGTTTGCAACTGGCGTAGGTTGAATGGTTTAGATTTGGATTTAGCCATTGGGGCCGTTGGGCTCTTGAACTTATCCATCGATCAGGTGCAAATTTCAGGATCGTCAAATTTCGAACACAGAGAATCTAGAGATGGCACAAGAAAATGAAGATGAAAGACCCATCTACAGATGCTGAAGAAGCACAAAAACATAAATTAAAATCGAATATCCACACATTTACGCTTCTTGCGGTGAAGTGGCTTTTTTTGCTCACCATCAACTTCCAAGTTCCAAGTTGTTCTTGGTGTTCACTTGCACTAAAGCCTCCCATCTCATCTTTCTCACTCTATTTTCTCTTCTTTTTCTTAATCACAATAATAAGATGGATGTGTATGAGGCGCACTTTACTGCTGGCGTACGTTAATTTGGGCTGGATGTACATAAAACAATAAAATAAAAGTAAAAGATGCAGAGTGTATGGCCGGGGATTGTCGATGATGAGCATAAAAACAAGAGTTGGAGGCTGTACGTTGATGACGTTTTGGCTTCTGTTTTGATTTGATAATGATGATGATGGGCTGTTTTTCATGTAATCTTTTCAATTTATTACTTCTTTTTTTTTCTTTTCTCTTGCCCCTCATCCTGCTCCACCCTTCTCCAGCTCTGTCGCAGCAAGCAATTAAGCCTTAATTGACGATATATGATTAGAAATGAAGAATAGGTTTTTACCTCAAACCTGCAGGGCATTATTCTTCTACTACCGTGATACATAATTTCTATTATTTTGCCATCGTACTTCTCGATGAAGAGAGAAAAAGGCATCTAATCTTGCTACTGCAAGTTCTGAGATTAAGAGTCTGATACCATCGCGCCATCGATACTAAAATTGTTTTTTCTCAGGATAAAAAGAAAGACATCTTCTGAAAGATATTTACTGTTGGAAAAATTTTAGTTATGAGCCATTTACATGAACTAAGAAAAAAATAAGTATAGCTTTCGTAATATAATCTTCAATAAAGGATTAAATAAGGTTTGAAAGGCTAAAAAACTATTTTTCTAGGAACTGTATATTACATATGAGCAGTAAAAAATTTAAATTTGATTAGCAAAAAATACAAGTTTGATCAGTACTCAGTTTGTTATTTCAAAAGCAGTGAAATTTTCATAAAAGTTTTTGGAAAAGAGGAATTCAAGATGTTTTTCATATTACCTGCAACCGTATTAGATCTTAATTTTAAAAATTAGACGGATTTATGAAAATACTTAACCCTCTAACGGGTAAGACCGCCTCCAGGCGGTCTTCACAAAAATCACATTTACAGCGACAATAAAGGTTTTATTTATTTAAAAGTGCTATAGTGTCCTCGGTAATAGTCTTATAAACATCTCTTGAAAGTTTGAACTCATTTTGACTCTCGTTTTGTTGCTATTCCCAGTTTTGTCTGAGAGGTCAGAGAAAAAGCAAGAAAAAATATTTGTGCAAAAAAACTCATTTCCAATTTCGATAAAAATACCGATTTAAAGTTATCTGACTAAAATAATTTCATTTTTACTGAAAGATATGTCATTCTACTTTGTATATTTTATTTAAAAAAATTGAAAATAGTAAAAATGTGAATTTAAGAAGCAAAAAGAGTTTCACCTAGCGCCTAAACTAAAAAAGATAATGAAGAATGGATGGTTTTTTCGACTTTATTGGATAATAATTATCCTAGAAAACATTGTTTTAGAACTGTTTTTTCGCATATTAAAGAAAACACCGTTAGAGGGTTAAGTTTCTTACTGTTTAAAATTTAATACCTTACCAAATTGAATTTCTTTCTGATAGAAACCTTTTCTTAGCGCAGAATTTAATTATTTTACTGTTCGTTTGTTTTTTGTTTATATTTCAAATAAAAAACTCTATAAAAATACTTTTCTTTCCTTAAATTATATGTTTATTTAACAAATTTATTTAGCGAGAATTTTGAATATCTTCGATAGAAAAAAAAACACTTTATATTCACATTTTCTTTTATTATTCAATTAATTCCTAATTAATTTTTAGTTAAATATTATTTTTTTATGCAATGTTCTCTTTTATTTATTTTATTTTTTTCAATTTTTGAAAGGTTTACCCAAAACCATAAATTTACGCGGCTAAGTTTGGGACAGCGCTAATATTAAATTAAAAGTTTACAAATTTAGAAAATTTATTAATTTAGAAAACAGGAAAAGAAAGTATATTCTGAAGTTATTTAGAATTCAAAAGTTTCAGAAAATATTTCTGCAAAGAATTTGCGCATTATGTCTCATCGTTCAACAGTGGAAATTAAGAAAATTTACGTAACCTTTCGCGAAACTTTTCATTTGCAACTATAGTGATTTTATTATTTATTTTAAAATGATCTATATTTTCAGTAAAAGGTTCAGAGGGAGATTTAAAGAATCTCAGCTATAATAGTAATACTTTTATTTGTTAATTTTCAAAATTTGCCATTAATACACAATTCAGTTCCTGTTGTAAAATTCGAACTCAAAAAATAATTCTTTAACCATAAAATCGAAAGCCAGCACTTTGGTATCGTTTAGGCGGCAAATGTATCATGTTTTTAAGAAAAGACGCAAAAGAAACATACAATATTTTGTACTCAAATTACCATGCAAACGAGAAATATTTGACTTTCCAAAAACTATCCATAAATCATCTGAGATATTTGCTCTTTTCCACAAGTCTTCAAATTGAGCTCAAGATAGATAACAATATTAGTTTTCTTTCTTGTTGCTTTGGCAGGTTCTTTTTTGCAAAAAAAGGGCAAGAGAGAAAGAGGAAAAGAAATTGCTTTTAACAAAAGAATAAATTGTCTATGGATAGAGCTAAAAAAAGGAGCTAAAGACTTTAAATGCTGGTCAAACAAAGATAACAGTCACTTTGGATGGATATTTGAGTCGCAGTCGTCTTCAGTTTACACACTATCAGCATTTAGAGGAACCTAAAGGGAGTCCATTTCGAATGCGAGACAAGATTGGACATGTATTATCTTGTAAGAACCTTTCTGCCTCCGCGGGGTATAATTATTCCTCAGTGGTTCCATCTCAAGCCACTTGTTGAGGCTCCGAGATGGAGACTCAAAGGCGCTCTCAACTCGATCGAGAATCACGGCGACGACGGACTTTAACTATCACTCTTGGGGTATACATATCATGCTATCATGAAGACGGACGGTCAAGTGGTCGAACATGGGCTCCCAAATGCGTGTCTCGGTGAGGAACACATTTGGAGGAAAAAAAACAGGTAGATAAGACAAAAGGCGTCTGGAGGCAGGACTATGTCTTCTGATTCTTTTGTTTTGGACTCCACTAGTTTTTAGGTTTAGTCTCGGGTTCTTATCTCTTTTTTTATGCCTTTTCGGGTTAGTTTTAATTTTAGCTGCGAAGACCAGAATATAAATATAGGTGGAAGAGTGATTTATACTTTTTTTTCTGTGACCAATTTACCCTTCCATTGTCCGAAGGCGATATTTCAAGGATTTTCTTGTGATGCTCACACCTGAGTCAACCTACGCCGTATTTGACACTCTATGACGCCTCATTGGATGTCCACAGACCCATTCTCAGGTATCATATCATCGAGATTGTGCTTTAATTGATCATTTTAATTTACAGCCACATCTCATTTTGCAATGAAGATCATGGGGCTGTTTTTTTGCGCATCTGCTGCAATGGAGACAGAATATTAACCTCGACAACTTCTGATGGTTCTGCGTTGTGAAGAGGTGGAATCGATGGAATGGAAACACGAAGCTGCTGGAAAAAAGTGTTAAAAATAAACGTTAAAAACAATTATCAACAATAAATGGGAGACCAGCGAGTCTTCAACGTCTTTTTGCCTCTCTCCTCCTTTCGAGAGATCGTTATAGGGAGAACTTGGGAAAAAAGGTACAAAAAAAAATCCAACACACATAAACATTAAATCAAGAATCAGATTGAAAAAAAGGCCACAGGTGTTCAAATCCATCCCATTTGTTGGTGTTCACGAAGCTACGATCAATTTTACTGGAGAGATCAGAAGATCTGCATTATACGCTGCTATATACCGGTCCTGCACTTCGCTTGTACACTTGGCTTATATAAAATTTGAACTCCTCCACGAATACACCTACATTATGGCGTTCCTTGGAGCTATAGCTTGGCAGTGAAGTTGGTAGAAGAGGTATACAAAGTGGAGTGTTTTGTGTGTCTTGAGGGAACGTCTTGGATCTTGGCGTGTAAATGAAAATAATATGATGTTACATATCCAAGGTAGTTAGACGATGGACATGTTTTGTTTACAATGATCTTCCAAAATCTTCGTAAAGGTGAACTTATGTCAGGATTTATTAAGATTGTACTTTCAAAATGAGATAACATTAAGTCGAGACACTTAGCTACGGCGATGTCATTGGAAATTGTACTAGCGTGATGAGGATCAACAAAATAATAATCTATTTCTAACGGCTCAATCCGACGGATTTGGAAGACAGGTAGCACCTTCAATGATTTTGAATTTGTAATATTAATTTGGTGAGTTCCATCAGAACAAACATGTGGTGTATGACGTAAACCACAAGTTGACATCTCTTATCGTTCCTTCTCTAAAAGTGTTTGTACGATGGTTACACCGAGAAAAATTTGGATGGTATTTTCTACAAATCGTGTCTTTAAATTCTACTGCCTCAAAAGATAGTAGAAAATACCATCCTCCATAGATACTTTCCTTTAGAATCTACCATCTTGACATTTTAAAATTTACTATCCTATGGATAGTAAATTCTAACAGCCGGATGGTAAAATCTACTATCCTCCTTTAGATTTTACATTGACCTCTCTTAGATTCTAATATCCGGGAAGTAAATTTTACTGGCCGCATATTTGATGTTAAAATTTAACTGGAAGACAGTAAATTTTAACGGAGGATAGTAATTTGGATTGAAATTACTATCCAAGCCAGTAAAATTTGCCATCCTACTGTTAGAATGTCATTTTGGAATATCGTGGGTGCCGATGCAACGGTTCCCGATATGCTTTGAATACATTATAGCAATTCGTGGCGCAGCTGGAAGATGCTGGACTGTCATCACAAAGGTCGCGTGTTCAAATCTCGGCTGAGTCGTCAATGTTGGAAAAAGATTTTCACGCATCAAAATGGCTTGAAATACAGAGAATGTCATCCAGGAAGGGCCCCAAGCCCTCAAACAATGGCCAAAAATCAATGAAAATAAAGAAAAATAAATTTTTCCGACATTTTTCATTCTAATATCCGGCTAGTAAAATTTACTATCCTGCCAGTAAAATTTACCATCCGGATAGTAAAATCTAATATCCGGGGATATTAGAATTTACCATCCGGATATTAGAATTTACTATCCATGCAATAGATTCTACAATTTTTGACAGTCCAATTTAATATCGCGTTTGCTGGGTGACTTTTTTACTATCCGGCCATTAGAATTTTGTATGGAGGATGGTAAATTTTACCATCCACATTTTTCTCGGTGTATGCAATGGACAAACAGACCATAAGGAACGGGTACTAGGGGAAGGGGGAATGGTTACAATGGTTACAAGGAGTGTACGATCATTCGAAATTGAGGATAAGGATAACCTAGGATCTCAGAAGCTAAGATCGATGGTATAGGTAAGGCTTCGACGATTCAAAACATTGATCAAACTTAGAGTTCGCCTATACCAAACTAATTGACTTACGGATCCTTTTTACTTTTCAAATATTTATATCTTTGCAAAAATACTAGGATACAAAATATAATTTCAAGCATAATGCAAAATTAATCTTAAAATATGGTCCAAGATAACTTCTTCTAGCAGACAAATAAAATAAATAAGTCACAATCGTTCAAGCACCTTGGCTTTAGACAAAAGAGTTCGCCACAGGTTTGAGAGTGGGAGTACCCAAGATCCAGATTTTCCTCTTAATACCTTTACCTGCGTGCAGAGAGATCATCTCGTGTGTAAGGTGGATGAGCAGAGGCAGACAAATTGAGGACCGGTTTATTTCTTCCCAATGCTTCTTTCTTTGGTTACGTTTTTTTATGTCTCTACCCTCTCTACCTTTCCCTCTCTTGCACACCGAACCTAACCATATATAACTCAACATATAACTCCCATTATATCCACATCTCATTTATTATTGGGAGCCTATATAACTGCGATGTTATTCTTTTTTTTCTGCGTTTTCTTCTGCGACTCCATCCCGCTCATGTGTCAATTGGTAATGTTTGTAAACGCAAAATAACCCTGAAAGACCTCTGAAGCATCTTTTGATCTGAGTTTGAGGATTAAAACGACAGATACATTATCAGTCTCTGCAAAAGTTGATGCAATCCATTTAATTTACGATCGCGAGCCAGCTTACAAAGTTGACTCGGGATTAGGTAACACCATCGACAAAGTGCAATTATTCGCATATTGACCTTGCTGTTGGATACAATATTTTGCATGGTGCACACGAAAGTATTTTTGTTTAGTCAATATTAATCTCTCTATTGAACAGCTGTATGGCAAAATGTCTTTCAGTATGATCATGCAAATTCGCCAACACCAAACCCAATTGGTATACCACATGAAATCAATAAGATACCCGAAGGGGCATTGAGAACCTTAACAAAACATGGACTGACGAAGTCACTATGGCAAATAGAACAATATTTCACGTTGATATTAATGTCCCAGAATATTTAAACAGAAAATCTGAAACTTCAACAAGAGTCAATCATGTGGAACACTTAATCTCTCTTAAGTTCATTTAGCTGAAAGTGGGTGGAACAGAATTAATTACACTTTGTACCTTCAAGGAAGGTATATAATATACTTTTTAAATAATAACTTTAGCACTTGTGGAGAAGCGACTTGTCATCTTTTATGGTTCGATCACGCCTTAGTTTTTGTTGTGGATTGGTATTGAAATGTGGCGAAGTATCGGAAATTAGGGTAAAGACACGGTTAGTCTTTTGGTAAAAATTGTCAGTAAATATAAAATTTTTATGAAAAAATTATTACTTGGTCATTAAAACTGTAATTTTGTTCAGTGAAAATTATACTTTAGAAAAAAAGTCAAAATTGAGAAGCAAAATAACAAGCTTATTAGTAAAAGATCAATTTTACTTAGAAAAGAAATCAGATTTGATCAGCAAATCGATTTTATCGATCTTTAAAATATTTCGTTAGCAGAATTTCAAAATTTCGTAACGATAGCTGTTAATATTTAAATAGATAGATAAATTTATTCATCAACAATATTTTCCAAGTAGGGGAAAGTGACCATGCTTGATACGATCCAAGCTTGATAATAACTATTTTTTTCCTATGTTAATCAATAGTTATGACTCATCGCAATATATTTCAATAGCTGGTGCTAAGCCTCACATTTCCTAAAAAAAATTAGGATCCTAGCTCTTTTTTCCTAGTTTCAAGAAGCAAAAATCAAAAATAGGCCCAAAACTGTAATTTCGATACATGATATTTCATAAGTATTTCATAATTAATGTCGCTGTTCACGAAAACTACTATCATAGGCACATAGAGGGGTCATCAGTATTAATATTTATGTAAAAATATTTGTACTTGGTGGACACTGTTTTTGTGGGTGGTAACAAATTCATAAATTCTACTTGTGTCCATCCTATATTTTAAGAAGGGTCCATGAATGATAATTTTAATGTGGCAACTATATCAGTAGATGTGATTCTTTCATAATTACACATATTGCAATCCGCCAATTTTACCGACAATTGAAATAATCTTCAACCCTGTTGCCTAAATTTTAAGGTTGCAGAGTGTCATTTTCATAGACTCAAAGTGAAAAAATGGTTTTCGCTAGCGCCCTAATGTCATAAAAACATGGCTTAGAAAAATTACATAAAAGTGATTTTAAAACTAATAACCAGTCGTACAAACGATTTAAGCAGATAGATTAGAGTTCCGTCTAAATATTGATGTGCAATTTTTTGTATCCGGTGAATTTTTTGCAGTGAAAATGGGCCTCCGAATTGTCGAATCAATTATTATACAGGAAGGCCCTGGACCCAACTTGTATAAAAATCGCCACTGAATTTCCATTTTCTTCTTGAGGAAAATCTAAGGATTTCCAGGAACTATTTGAGGTTGGATTATGAACCTAATAAGTGAGATATTTTTTTGTCATAGTGGAAGAATCGCTTCGGTTTGTGTGTTAATCAGAAAATAATCACAAACCTTGGACATTATTTTACAGTATCAAGCATGGTCACTTTCCCCTACTTCGTTTAAATGAGTTACTGTGCATTTCAATGCGTCCACCGTTGCCTTAGCTTTGATGACTAACCTCTAGAGCAAAATGGTCGAAAAGCTCTTTCTCAGGTTGAATATGCCTGTAAGAACTGTATGTAAGAAATGCAAAAACTGTTCGAATTTCACTGCTCGAACTCAAAGAGAGAGCGGTTATATACACAACATTTCATCTGACAGCGTTCTGAAGCTTAAACGGTAAGAGATATCAACTTCCAGTCTGCGATGACCCCCAATAAAAAAAACAATATCTTCAGACATGTTGTTTTTCTTCTCCCCCCCACCCCTCTCCATCCCATACAAAACAATGGTTTTTGGTTTATTTCGAAAATCGTTCTGTCGATTTCTTTTATTTTTGGATATGCTTTGGAGGTGATCCAGGTGAACTGTGAACACTTCGTCCAATAAGACCTTAATAAATGGCCACTTTGAATTTATGAAAAAAGTTTAACGTGGAGGGCATATTTTTCAATCGATTTGGTTAAACTTGGATTTTTTGGAAATGTCTTTAAATTTCCAACACGATTTTAATGGTCACAATAAATTGGTAATCAATCGACTAAGTACACGTAAATGACCTTTCTTTATTAAATATTCTTTTTTTTTGTTCGTAAACTTGTAACCTAACTAAAGACCAAACGGTCTGAGATACGAACTTGCGGTCTTCGCTGACCCCCCAAAGTCAAATTAATTCTTTTTTTTTTTTGAAAAGCAATCTTCATTTAAGACTTATTTTTTGATGAATCGATGAATGCTTTTACATTCACATATATGTACATATATGAGGTACATATATTATATGTGGAGCTCATAGCAAAAATGGCACATATACTATGGCTAAAACATAGGATATGTGCCATTTTCGCTCTGACCTCCACATGTAAAAATTACCAGATGAAGGGAGAAGATCGGATATGCTGATATCTTTATCATATATCCTTTATAATGCGCGTTCCGCCTTTGTCAATTCTCTTGGTTCTTGTTCCCTCAAATAGTCTGGTTCTTCTTTCCGGATTACGGAAAAAATCATAATGAACCGCCAAAAGGAGCAGCTTTTGGCGGTTCATTATGAATTTTTCCGTAATCCGGATCGTTAAGCTTGCATGTGACATCAGGGTTGTGTATTCCAAACGCAGTGAGTGTTTTAGAAACATCTACTTTCGCTTTATCAGAGATTTCTATCATTCTTTGATATGATAGCAGAGATGGAATTGACATGGGAAATAGGAAGATAAAACTCCCTCCGGTTGCGTCAGGGTTGTTTATCCTTTCAGGAATGGAAAAACTCGGATATTTTTGCCAGAGCTTTCCTACAACGCGTCTTTATACAGTGGTTAAAGTAGCGCCGAAAGCTTGGCAAAAATATCCGTATTTTTCTTGTCCTGAAGAAGGCAAGAAAAATACGAAGGTCCAGAAAATAAGAAAATAAGAAGGTCCAGAAGGCTCAGTTCCTCTACGTAAAGTTGTACCAGCATCCAGCCAGCCATCAGGCATGTCTAGTCAAGCAAATGTGATCTAACTATCGGATCGAGCATACACCTAGTACCAAAACCCTTCTATGCTGACTTTCTTTATTTAGTTTTTTGCTCCCTCAACACTTGGAAAGTTGGGGCCTTAAAGTGGATATTGAATTAAAATGAATGGCCCATAAAGATTTCATACCTTACAAGTTAGGTATTAAGTACAAGATGGGACAAACATATTGCTTCGGAACTCAAATGGTTGATGCCGTCCCAAAGTGTAATCTTTGAGGTGGAGGCAAGCAATTAAAATCCCTGAATTAAATTAAAAGCACACAATCTGTGAGGATGATAACACAATAAAATGCATTTTATGCTTCTGTATGTTGACTCTGATGTCTGAGGTGTGTTGTATATACATTTGAACTTCATATTTGTTATGTTGGCTATAGGCTTTTACAATAAAATACAATAAATTTCAGGGGAAAAATGGAAGAATAAGAAAAAAAGCCTTGTAGTAAATAAAACGTCCAATCTCGCAGTAATACTCTTTTCTTTCTCACTTTGTGTTGTGTTTGGTGCGTTCAGGTGTTATATTCTTGCATCTCGAGAGTCGTTTCAGAGCTCATTTAAAATTCAATCCGTAACGAATGTGTGGGGCTACTGTATTACCCACACCGAGACTAATTTCGTATCATAAAAAACAGCTCGAAAGCATCATTTTATTTATACGTTACACGTCTGGAGGAGGCTCCTCAGGAGAACTGGTCTCTTCAGCATCCCATGGGCAGCTTTGCTGCCAAGAGGAGCGATTATTTTGTGCTTTATATTCCAATTCTGTATATCTGTATATCCTCCATGTACAGAGGATTATTATTAACACCGGCCCATATGAGACTTTTAGGTGAGTGAGGTAGATTCGAGGAATGATGACCAAAACCGCAGTTTTTTGCTCAGAAAAATGTATGTAAGTGAAAAAGACGAGGATGACGATGATGAATTTTGTATGTTACCATTGGGTATTCTGAGGGTTTGGGCTTGATGAAAGAAGAAAAAACAGTTGCAAAAAAATCATGCAAAATTACGTGGAACAAAATCTTCTCGTCTAACACCCTTTCTAGACTGACCAAATCCCCAATCTTCTTTCATTTTATTACTTTCAGCTTTGCTACAAAAAATTGTTTGAAAATTAACCCATTTTACCATCCAGTGTTAGGGCCTTGACAGACTTGAGGATTAGCCGAGAGACGACTTAGCGTAATTATGTTCGAAATAATGAATGAACTACATTTCCATAATTTTCCAAAGTCGTCTCTCGGCTTAAGTCGTAAGTGTGTCTAGGGCATTAGACAATGTTTTTACTGTAAATGTTGATCTTACACCGATTGAGGATTTGGATTCATAATTTGAAAATAACACTGGTTTAATTCTCAACAAAGACTTTTAGGTTTCATCTGACTATGTGATTAGCTAAAGTTTTGTATGGTTTTAAATGGTTTCAATGTCTGGCTAAAGACTATACCTTTTTTGACATTTTTTCGTACTTAAGAATCGTATTTAGTTAGTCAGTGCTTGACATAATTTTTTAGCGGCTGTTTTTCAAAATGAAAATTGTGCAGTTAACTAAATACGGAAAACCTAAAAGTATTTGACGTTGCTACATATTTATTTTCGTATTTAGTAGATATTAATTGACTTAAATCTTGGTATAATTTTTTTAAGAACTAAATTGAAAACTAGGGCAAAAATTCTAAAGTGAAATTCGGATCGACTATTTTTTCTTTAGGATTTTCTTTTCGATACTTTGAAATAATACCTAATCTTATTAAATTTACACTCGGCTTTCGGGAAGCCTACAAATGCTGTTATACATAGCAATAAAAGATACTCTAACCTTTGCAAAAATTGCTGTGAAGATTATTTTATTTACAATTTTCTCTGGTGAGTACAAATTGAAATGTGGGCAGTGTTTGCAAATCCTCTTTTTATGTGCTAATAAAATTCAATTATTATTTTCATCCTATGATTCCATTCGCAGCTTTGCGTCTTCACGTGCATTTTCTTCAAGATCTTTCTATTCTCTTTCCTCACCACCTTAGAGTAAATCCTCCCAGCGTAGCTCCAGTCACATCGTCATATGCACTTGAACTTGCACTAATCGTACACATGAGACATTATGCCGGTTGCACTTTCCATATCATACAAAGTACAGTGGCTTAATGTGTTATGTCGAAAAAAGCACCTACAACAGCTCAAAAGAACATCAGCGGCAACAAAAGAAGATTAAATAAATTAGATGTTCATTTTGAGCAGCCAAGCGGTAAATTTGCAGAATATTGTCACTGAATGTTGTATGGCAATTCACTTTTTTTACATTTCAACGTGAATTCTATGAAACCCAAACAAAACACCACAAAAATAAAGCAATCAACCTGGAGGATGGACACAAGGGAGACTTGGGTAATGAACCAAATTGTCTGTAATTCTTGGTAAAAAAAAACTGTTTCATCTTTCCCAATTATTCATCCTAATTAATCACTCACTGTGCTCAACCCGAGCAAAACACACCTCTGTATGTTGAAGGACTAAAAAAATAGAGTCATAAAAAAGTAAAATTAAACACTTCTCTATAACTTTTTTTATTAGCCGGCAGGTTCTCATATGGAGAAACACGAGAAAGGCGTGAAGCTTTTAGTTTGCAGAAAGCTCAACAAAGTGCAAAGGAGGGTCGCAAGACAACGTGCCAAGTGTAGAGGCACGACTTGGGATATGTAAACAATTGTTTACCATTTTAATATCAAGGTGTCAACTGACAATTCCCTCAAACAGCTGAAATCCATTGTCGCTGCACAAATATCCATTTACAACCTGAGAGATTGAAATTTTCCACTCGCCCGACATTTTTTTTATTCTTTAACAAAGTAATACTTGTATGACCATTTGGGGAATATTGATAGAGGAGAGCTAGGTTGGATTAGTCAGGAGCGAATTTAAGCTTTGCATTCCTTTGAATTGGGTGAAAAAGAACTAAGAACAGAATCACAAACTCAATAAGTAGCTTAGTTCTAATAATTGCAATGCCCAATATTTGAAAGTCGTAAGAGACTCCTCTAAATAAAACTGAATCGCTTAAAGAGGATATCCCTGTGAACAAAAGCAAGACCATGAAGCTACAGGTTCTCTGGGGTCTCAAATGTCTTTACAGGACTCAGAATCATAACTATTCTTGATAATCGAGAACCAATCAATGTTGTATGTAGGGAGAGGTGGGGCTATTTTGACCTGTGGGGCTACATTGATATATGATTTTCCGCGTACTTCTAAGTTCCATAAAATGTTCTATCTAAATTACATTACTTTAAAGCCTAATTACTTTTAGAAATATGCTAAAAAATCGTATATCAATGTAGTCCCACAGCTTAAAGTAGGCCCACCTTCCCTTACGGAAATAAAAAAAATAAATAAATGAAGTTTTCAAAAAATACTGCAAGATACTGCTTTATTTTCATAAAAAGATACAAATATTTTTCTTAGGTGAAGATGGGGTAGTCTCGTCTTTTAGAATTTTTCTTTATCCTTTGAAAGGATTGGGCTCAGTCCAAACATTTATGTTACTAAAGCAATATCTGAGCTCTATGCTCAAATTAAAAGTTTTAAATATAATATTTAATTTTTTTTCAAAGATAATTTAAATATTTAATAAATAATTAAATATTATTGTATGTATTGTTTTTTTATTATTTATCATCTTTAGCTATATATACCTAAAAATATTTAAGTCTTGTGGTGTTCTTTGATTGGTCACTGAGAAAAAAAGAGGTTGCTATTAACTGTTTTTCGTCCTAACTTTAACACTTTTTGGGTGTAAAAATATATCAACATTTTTAGCTGAGATTCTTTACAATCTCAGCTTTTGTGGTCACAGGTGAAATCCGACCTCGTCAGATCAGGCCCAAATTTTTGATGTACACGTTTTGACACTCATAGATTACGAAAATCATGTGTGCTAAAAATCGTTTCGTGGACGTCCGTCCCGTCCGTCGTATAACCACTTCTGGAGAGAGAACGGAAAGAGATATCGACAAGCGGTTTTCGGCTAAGGTTAAATGCCAATGGGCGGCTAGAAGTAGGTGATGTCAGATCCACCCCCACCCCCTCCTTCCGCCATTTTGAAATACCCCCAAATTTTGATTTTTCAATAACTCAGCCCCTATGGCATCGATCGATCTCAAATTTTAGTATGTTATAACTGGGCCTAAGAGCTTTCGATCGATACTAAACTTAAGCCCCCCGACCCCCCTGACCCGAGCTAGAGGGGGTCAAAAATTCAATTTTGAAATGGTCATATCTCCGGTTCTAATTATTCGAATTTGAAAAATTTTAGTGTTTTGGAAAGCTCTCGTGGAGTACTACAAGTTTTATGACACACCAATTTCACATGATTTAATCGAAGGTTCGATTAATCGAAAAATCGATTTTTGATTAATCGATCTCGAATATTTCAAAAACTAGACAATGCTTTTCTTTATATTATAATATATTGTAGCTGGGGTCGAGGCCTTTCCAATGGTGGGTCACATTCCTCCCTCGATGTTCCCTGACCCGAGCTATAACCAAAAATGTCTGGACCGGACTTCATTTTCTGTGTTTATGAAGGGATTTCGGTGAAATTTTAGCATATATTGTATGCGAGAGCAAGATCTTTCTAATAATGGGTCCCATTCGCCTCTACCCCAACCCACTGTACCCCGACCCTTACTATATCCGTATTGACCGGACTCTATCTCTTATGTTTATTAACCGATTTCAATGAACTTTTTTTTCTTCTATTAGTCATCCCCCCCCAGACTATTTAAAATAGAAAATGACCAGTAATAAACCCAGATAAGCTTATGGTAGCTGAGATTCTTTACAGGTGACCACGGAGTGCTTGCAACTCGGGGTGCTTGCAACACGAAATACTTGAAAATTCGATTGTGTGTTGAATTTCTGGGGACAGAATCGTTTCGAGCAAACTGTTCTCGGTGGTCAAAAGGGATAAAATTGGTCACTTCAAACCAAATTGGTCACTTCAAACCTCGAAATTCAATTCACCATCGAATTTTCAAGTATTAGCTGAGATTCTCTACATTTCTAGTCGCAAGCATTCCGAGCTGCACGCACTTTGAAGTTGTTTCACTTTAAAATAAAAGTTATTATATAGAGAAATATTTCGAATTCCTTCAATTTGTATTAAGAAATTTTACTTAGCTGCCGCAAATACATTTTATCATCCGTCTCTAGAGGACTTGGCACACGAGTTTAGATTCACTTAATTTTAGATTTAGTTTTAGTTGAAATTCTTTGCAATCTCATATTGTCCCGAAAAAGTATGAATTTTATGGGAATTATAAATATTAACAATAATTTGAGTATTAACTATAAACATATATAATCTTGCCAGAAGAGAAAGAAATGACTATATTTATTTTGATTACATCTTTAAAAGGTTTTTAGGAATTATTTCCTAAAAAGGTCTGCAAAAAATCTAAAAAACCAGTGATAAGCCCAGATAAACTTATGGTAGCTGAGATTCTTTACAGGTGACCTGGAAATGCGTGCAACTCGGGGTGCTTGCAAATCGGAATGCGTGAAAATTTGATTGTGAGTTGAATTTTGGGGGTAAAGAATCGCGTCGAGTAAACTGTTCTCGGCAGTCGAAATGCATGAAATTGGCTCGACGCGATTCTTTACCCCCAAAATTCAACTTACAATCGAATTTTCACGCATTCCGAGTTGCAAGCACCCCGAGTTGCACGCATTTCGAGGTCACCTGTAAAGAATCTCAGCTACCATAAGCTTATCTGGGCTTATTTTACAAAATGGGAGCATTGATCAGTTGATGTAATTAAACTAAATACCCGTAATTTGATAGGCAAGGCTGAAAACTGTGTGCATCTTACATATCAAAGTTTACTTTTTAGAAAATAAGATCATTTCGACAACTCAGAATATAAGTCGAACAACTCGTTTTCTTACAAAATTTGTTTTATTCGCTTTTTGGATACTTCCTTATACCCTCTACCTTCCCAGTGATGATAGATAATTATTTTCAAAGTTGTAGAGATTTTATATCTAAAAAATCCTGCACTCTGCATATAAAATCTCCGCTTCAAATCGCTCTCCTGTAAAATTTGCCTACTGCGTGTTATTCGTTTCTTATTCTAAGCGGTCGATTTTAACAATTTTAGTATAATATCGTATAGAGAAACTAGGCCATTCCACAAACAAGATTTCTCAGATTTCCTGACATGCACGTATTTCTTTTATAGGGATGTGATTTTTAGTCCCATACCCCGTGGAAACAGATTCGAAATTATTTTAAAAAAAGTTCTATAAAAATTAGTGTTAAATTTTCATTTAGGTAATATCAACTGAAATGCAATTTCTAAAGATAGTCCATGTCTTTGTTCTTGAAACTAGAATTCATAATCGATCCTTGAAGCTCGAGATATTTCTGCAAAAGCATGAACGGCTACGGCCGTACATGCGGACGGATGGATAAAACCAAATATAACTTAAAATTTTCATTTATTTTTAGTATGCGTCATTCAGAATGAAAATCAACAATTTACCCTTGACTCATATGGATTGTCCACTTGTCAGCCCCTATTACAAAGTAATAGCACGATCAATAAATTTCCTCTTCTGCGAAGGTACGATGGAAAAAACGGCCAGTAGATAAACAAAAGGCGATATTTAAAATTTATTTATGCACGTGAATCGTCACGAGTTTTTTCCCGGCGACCCAATAACAGGCAATCACCGATCTGCGACACACGATAAGTGGAAACAGCTGATTTTGCAATTGCACATGAGTAGTCGCTCAGTGCTTTATGACATGGACACACGCTGGAAGTGGAGTAA
This sequence comes from Phlebotomus papatasi, assembly GCF_024763615.1. Lineage (NCBI taxonomy): Eukaryota > Metazoa > Arthropoda > Insecta > Diptera > Psychodidae > Phlebotomus > Phlebotomus papatasi. The sequence continues at coordinate 85,468,973 of NC_077222.1, forward strand.
TTTGACGTTCGAGGCGAACGCTTCCAGCATTTTTGCCTACACCTCTGAGCACGTTGGACACTTGAGGTGTACTTTTAGTTGTTTTGAAAATATCCGTGGACATACCGTCATAATTCAGTGGCCCGATTTCTGGTTTAATTGGTGTTTGAGCGCGTGGCCGTTCGCTTTTGCCTACACCATTGCAATTTATCCGCCACAGTCAACCTCATATGTTTTTACTTTTCCTTTACAATTATTTTCATTTTCATTTCATATCCAGTTGCACACGATGTCTTATGGTAGAAGTATAACAGTGTAGAGAGTATTCTAGTTGGAGCAACTTTATTTTTTTTTGTTTCCCCCAAGAAGCATGACGCGATTTGCACGGTAGCGAGTTCACCGTAAGAAGTCTATTGAATTGGTAAGTATTGGTCGCTCGTGCTCTATTCATTTTTTTTATCTTGATTTTTGGGATTGGTTTATTAGTTCTAGCTTGGCGATATCGATTGGTGCTTTTTACTGTCTTTTCGATTTACCACAAGATATGGCAAATCGCGATTAGTTGACATGGCTTCAGGTTTCAACGTTTCTCTGTGTTGCAAACTAACACGATCGCGATTCTACTGCAGAATCCAAAACGATTGTTAGTATATACCTCGAAGATATATTGGAATCAAAGCTATAGCGTGAGTTCAACTGCCGAGACCTTGAGGTGAAAATATAAGTGCATTTATCGGGTCCCCCCATTTGGACAGAGCAGCATTTAATGCCAAACATCATGCTAATAGACAATTTATTTGCAAAATTACGTCCTTATTTCAATAAAATTGCTACTTTGGTTTTTTTCTTCATCTATAAGTACCACCAGATGTTCTGGAGGATGGAGCTGTTGCAGCAAAAACCGTCTCATGAGTGTGGGCTTGTGTTTATGTTTTGACTCAAAGCCCACAAACGTTTAATTACATGATTGAAGTGATAGTTGACACGAGCTTATAATTACATTTGAATTAGTAATTTGTCTGTGCCATTTTTATAGTTTCACTTAATTTTTCATTTTTGCTGAACAGGTGAAAATTTTCACACACATTAAATTGAGCAATTCGCAATGGAAAACCAGCAAAGGACTAGTAGGTTATAGTTAAATACTTGCGATTTCATAATGTAATAAAATTATTATAAATTCCAGAGATTTTATTGAACTCATCCGAAGATACCTTTCACCGTGCTGCGGGAATCATTCTTCAAATAGGACAGATATTTGCAATTTTTCCAGTATCTGGTATCCTCAACAAAAATTCAAACAAACTAAGATTTCGATGGATATCGATAGGAGTGTTGTACTACTTTCTATTCTTTTGCTTCCAAATACTAAACTTCCTCTTATCACTTAGAAGACTTGTAAAAGTTGGTATGAGTTTCGGAGCTTTCGCTACTGTTTTCTTCTACTTTGTAACACTCTCTGGAGGTTTAATTATTTTCCAAATGGCCAAGAAATGGCACAGGATTGTCAAGAGAATAGAGCAAACTGAAAAGATCTTCCTTCATCCGCCATATCGGCAAATTGGACGTACCCTGAGATGGAAGGTCCAGTCAGTAACTTTGTTTCTGCTAACTGGAGCTGTTTTAGAACACGTGATGTACTTCGTGGCGAAATTTTTTAACGCTAAGATACAGATTGAGAGGTGCAACCTTCAGATTCCGATTTATGAACATTATTTGAAGACCGAGAGAAGGCATATATTCGCAGTCATACCGTACAAAACCAGTCTAGCGATCTTCCTCGAATGGGCCAATATATCCAGTACAATATGCTGGTCGTATTTTGATATTTTCTTCACCCTCTTCACTTCTAGCATGGCTTATCGTTTCCGACAGATTACCGATCGCATGAAGAGAGCTCGATTTAAGGTAAACCTAGTGATTTAATGGTTTTGACCTGGTATTCTTGAACTACAATTTCATTTTCCAGACTATGCCAGATAGTTTCTGGATAGAACTCCGATCAAACTTCACACACCTAACAAGTCTTTTGAATTATTTGGATAGAGAGCTATCAAATCTGATAATTTTAATTTGCGGAAGTAATCTATACTTCATTTGTCAGCAACTATTCAATAGCTTCGGAATGACGTCCGATTCTGAACAACTGAACACTATCTACTTCTGGTTCTCACTCTTATTTGTCATCTGCAGAACCCTCACTACGCTATTCTTCGCGGCATCAGTCAATGAGGCCGCCAAAGAGCCTTATCAAATACTAAAGACTCTGCCGTACACATCTTGGACTGTGGAGATCCAGAGGTTTTCCGACCAACTAATCAGTGAAGTAATTGGATTTTCTGGCAAGAGATTCTTCTACATAACACGCACACTAATTCTAGCGGTAAGGTATTCTCGCAGCCGGTGTATTTAGTATTTAGTGATTGCCTAATTTAATTACCTGTCTCTCATTTATGGTGTCAGCTAATTGGTACGATTGTCACTTATGAACTCGTACTGTTGGATCATATAGCTGAGGCGCCAGAAGTTATCCAACGATCGTGCCATATCGCTTACATCGAGACTGTCCTGCCGACCAATTTGACAATCTAATCATTCAACAGCAAAGATTCTGAATCTAACACCAACTTAAGATACCGCATTGAGCTCAATGTCATCCTTTGATATCGAATGAACACAGCATGAAGTACAAGAAATGGTCATAATTATGAAATTACATAAAATATTGCATTAGTGCTCGCGCGCGCAATTACTAGGCGCTCGCAGTGTTTTGTAGCATATTTAAAGCAAATTACAAAGAGATCGTCATTCTTCACCATTTTAATCGCTGCAAAGTGGAAAATTATTTTGCACTGCAAACGACACTGACAAAAAGAGACTCAAACAAGACAGTTAAAAAAAAACAATCACAAAAATGTTCTTGCTGCTGGTTTTGAATTTCAGATAAAACATAATTTGCGGTCAGATGTTGCAACTACTTTTTATTGCCTATACGTCTTGAACAAGAGGGTGTTTCTGAGCTTTTTTTTCTGCCTCAAGCATTTGATTCCAATGCGCGCATCAATCGTTGTGCAATTGAGCTAATTAAGCTCTTCAGAACACGATGTCCTTTTACTTTGAGCTCTTCGAGTTAGCTATAATGGGAGCATAAGAGATAGGCTCAATAATATTGGATCTTTTTCTGTACTTCCAATATTGCTAATGGTAGAATTCATTGTAATTGTTGCGTAATATTCTCAGTATAAGCTCTGTCAATGTACATTTAATTTCTCAATAATATTATTTAATAATATGGTAAGTAAAGTATAATATACACCTTATGCCTTCCAGTACATATAAGAGTTCACTTCTCGTTCGCTAGGGTGTTAAGGATTGAAATTTTCAAGAAAATGTGCTATTCATTTCAAAACAATACCTGGAAAGAGAATTGATTTGAAATTTTGTAATTATTCGAAATTTTAAGGAGATCATTGATAAATAGGTGAGATTGTTAAGAATCTCACCTAATAAGCACTACCTGGGAGGCAAAGCGGATCGGATCTTCAGATTAATAAGTTTAGGCTTAGACTGACTTAGAGAATTGTGGGTATAGTTCAGACGGGGAAGCCCTCAAACTAGGTGAATTTTCTCTTTATTTGGAAATAGCTAGTTCGTTTATAAGATATGTTTATAATTACCTATTCTATATGGCTAAAACATTATGAACCAGCTTTTTGTAAAGAGAACGAGAGCAAATTTCCGTGTCCAAAAAATTGTTCGTAACCTAAGTCGAGAACGTAGGACATACAGGTTAGCTACCCAGGCATGTCGATCGTCCGCTACTTTACAGGTGCAAAAAGTACAGGTACAAAAATTATGAAAAGTTTCCAAAATTACATATGGTTTGGATGGCGATCTGCTCATGTGGACGTTAGAGTAAGGCGTTCTTCATGCAGGGGCAATATGAATTCGTCAATTTACATCACGGAGTGCCTTCAAAAACGCCTGTTGCCTCTGTACGGATACCATGACATATCCTCGATCTTCTGGCCAGATTTGGTGTCGTGCTATTACTTAAAAGCAACCAAAGAATAATACGAGGAAAACGACGTTCGTTATGTACCCAAGGAGATGAATCCGCAAAACACTCCACATCTTTCGTCCAGATGAAACATATTGGGCTATTATCAAATACGATCTGAAGATGAAGGCTAAACGCGTCGAGACGAGAACATCGAGGACTTTAAGAAAAATGGAAAGAAACAATCAAGAACCGCGGTGATGATCTTGTACACACCTTGATGGGAGGACTCACGAAGAAGATTCGAGATTTCGACAATCAAATACTTGAATAAGAAACTAATATATCTAATAATTCTACAATAAATTAAAGTTTTAAAAAAATGTTTTTCTTTTTTTTAATTTTATGTAACCTTCATTTTTAAAGCTTTATTCTTGGTTGCAATCTTAACGTGCACACGCTTTAGCGACTTCCCGTGGTGAAGATGTTTCTTCCATGCTCCCGAAGTTGTTAGGGTTGATGATCATTATTCGATGTAAAATTACGAAAAATCAAGGAACAGGGATCAAGATTTTGTTGTTGTTGAGTTAGCGTTAAACAAAATGGTTATTAGGGCTATATGGCAGGAATGGAAAACCGGTAAATTTGATACAGTTAAGAAGGAAAAATTGAAAATTGTGAGTTTATATGATTTGAATATACCAAATGTGGAACTAATAAATAAATAATAACTAAATAATCAAACGAAATATAAGGCTCTAATCTAAAACGAAAAATCACATCCCAGTATTAAAATGCATTTCATCCGTACAAAGTTGCAGTTTAACTCTGAGGTCCTTGACACACTTACGACTTAAGGCGGGAGACGGCTTAGTGGAAAATGATAGAAATGTGGTTTAACCTTTATTTCGAATATAATTACTCTAAGCCGTCTCTCGGCTAATCCTCAAGTCTGTCAAGGCCCTTAGATTCAAAGGAAAAAGAATCCAATGTAGCCAAGATAGAGAGAAATTTCAGGGTATCCGGTACATAGTGACGCATTAGGTAGGGTCCAAAGAGTCGAATATTTCATATTTTTTCATATTCCATTAATGCATTTCATTTATTGCAATACAAAAACTAGCTAGTCTTAAGTCACACATTTACTGAATAACTTAGGTCAGATTCATTAAAGAAAGATGGGAAAAATATGAAGTATTTGAAGCCAGAATATATGCAAAGCCTGAAAGCTATCCCTTATGATAGTTTGAGATAAATCTTTACTGACTAAATTTAGTATGTAAATTTTCTTGATGATCAGCTTTAGCCTATTTAGGTCTTTCTATTTGGGGAGCCAAACAGGATTATACATTTTTAATTTCAATTAAGCATACCAGAGATATAGAACTTTGGTACCGTCGATGCGGGAGTTACTATTCGTAAGCTTTTCTTTAATTATAATGTTTAAGAATGGTGATCACCGATCAGACGTGGTAGATTGCATCGGTAAAGACCCACCTTAAGTGCTAGAATTAACCCTTTAAGGACGATTGGAACACCGGCGTCCCGTAAAAAAATTTTTTCTTGACTACCTAGTTATTTTTTTCTTATGTTTGTACATTTTCACAAAGTAGAAGGTTGAAGGAATCTAGGATATTTTTTGTTATATAGTAAATTTTTAATCTCAAAAATGACGATTTTTTTTAATTCTTATAATGAAAATTAATTTTAATTATTTTTTATACTTCCAATTTTTTTTAAGCAAAACCGTTTTGGAAAAAGAAACTACTATATTCAAACATAATATTTTTCATTAAAGTGAAAATTATCATTCATTGGTATTGTCAGAAAAATTACTTAAATTTTTAGGCTATTTTTGTCCCTATCGCTCATAGAGCAAAAAAATACACCGAATCAGACTCTGTTGGATTTTCTAAGGTTAGATGTAAGACCTACACTTTTCTTCAAACGCCTAATAGAAAATCTGTGTTGACAGTGAACTGTACTTACACAAAGTTTGATGAGTAGTAAATCTTTGGCAGTTATCAATTACGCAAGTTTCGGATGTCGCAAATTCCAGATATCAAAGCTTTACACCTGATCTTCTGCTTTTGTCAGATGATTTCAAATATTTCCATGAAATCTTTCAACTCAGCGTTAATACAAACTCTGAATTTACTATACACTAAATCTTTTTTTTTGCTGACTTCGTCTTGAGCGTGCTGCCAGAAAAAGTTGGAGTTCTTACTCGCGTACATAATATGTATATAATGCTTTGATATATCTCATCGGTACATAAGTGCATGAGCACTATATATGTTTGGTGATGTACATAATATACGTGAAAACCTGTTGGAGGCACACGTGCGACTTGCGGCTTAAAAGTTCACGTTTTCCTCGACATAATCCACAATGATGATGTTAAAATGGTCCATGGAGGATGGTTTTCTTGTGCTTTGTATGCACGGTCTGTTGGTGCGACGGAGAGAGTTGATATCGCGAGTCTTGTGTTTAGGCCAAGAACAGTAGTTCCAAACCAATAAAATTAAACAGCAATGACCACACGATCTCGTATGTAATACAACGACGTGCTTGTTCGCCATCCATCCCATATGCACACATTCACGACGAAAAATTAATAAGACCAACACCATCAGCCACACAATTTGTTTATAGTTCGAAGGAGCATTACTTTTCATTTCATAACCTCTCTTGGTAGCAAAATCAATAAATTTTGCCATCATAAGCGCTTAAGCATTTAAAATGCAATACTCTTTGCAAGAAACAAATCGAACTCTTTTGAGCTCACCACAGCACCTTAGAACATGATTATAATTGATTTCTGCATGGAATTTAATTGCCAACAATTAAGCAATGAAATTGAACCTATTAATTAATGAAATCAGCCTTAAGGTGAATAATATTTGACTTTTCCCAGTTCTTTTTTTTCCCTAGCTCTTCACTGTCATCATAAGTCATTTTTTTTTGCTACGCCAACACTCCTGCCTCTCCTTCTTCTTGTATCTGAACTCTGGCTTCGTTCTTTGCTTGCTGAATGTAAATATATGCATATTAAATATCAAAAGTGATGGCTTTTGTACGCTGTGTGAATCTTACTTAACATTCAACTCTGTGTGCAATTGTCCGGTCCAAAGTAATTCTCTTGCAGTGTATCCTGGAAAATTTGTATGCACGCAATGCTATTGTCTGTTTCTTTCTTTTCTGCCATATCAATCGTTTTGTGGTTGTCTCGTTGGTGATCGTATCGATTTTAACCAAAAAAAGAACTAAGAAAAAAATCAGTACCACACTGAGAGCAACGTGTTTAAAATTATTACCATAGTCACATTTGACGAAAGGTGCAAGAAACTTCTTTAATTGCGAGGTGAAAGATAGAAGTGGGACTTCTTAATGTTAAGCATATTAAAATAAAACAATAATTATTCAAATCGGATGAGGTGTATGTAGGAGTTAAAACGACAAATTACAACAGTTATTATTAAAATGCCACGACTCTTCCCTTTTCGCCAAAACGGGATCGTAAAGACAGGATTCGATACTGAATCTATAAAGAATAATTTTAAATTTGCTTATTTGCATAAAATTGACTAATGGCAGAACTTAGAGAATAAACCTGTCTAGAATGATTAGGTTATAACTGAGCTCAATAAATGAGGAGTTAGCTGGATTCTTCTATAAAAAGAAGAGTTTAGTCCTTTCCTGGGTAATACATTAAGTTATAAGAACTTAATAAATACACTGATAAAAACAAGAGGATCAAATTGATCCAAATTTGATCCTTTTGAAAAGGATGGATCAAATTTCAAACTCTGAATGCAAATTTATCATAATAGAACATGTTAATTTTATCCATCCTTTGCAAAAGGATCAATTTGATCCTTTTAATTTTACCAGTGTACTATTGTTTATCAAAGAAGAGCACTCTCAAGGTACTTTAGTAAAACATTCTATTGCAAGTACTAAAATATTTTAGTAATTTATTTGATCTTTGGATGGTAGATAAGATATTTTAAATATAGCAATAATTTTGTTTTTTTATTATTATTATTACTTTATTTAATCACAAGAATAGGGTCATCTCTTTTACAATTGTGATAAGAACAAAAATTCAGAAAAAAGAAGAACATAAAAATAGAGAATGACAAGAATTTAAAATTAAGACAGTTCAAGAAACAAATTAAATGCTTCTAGGATCCAGCCTGAAGATAGAAATTACGAATAGCAGCCGCAGAAATACGGCAATCACTCGGAAGGAAATTAAACAGAATGACGCCTTTTACAAAAAGTGACCGATAGAGGCAGTCATCTTGAACTTTAGGCACAATAAGTCCTCGAACTCTGGCAGGACTCCCCCTAACCAGAAGACATGACAGAAATTTTTAATCACTTTCTTTACATTCCATTAAAGAACTTTTTAATAATATACACAGTATGAATTCTATATTAGATATGATTCAAAATGAATGTATAAACGAGAATAATTTAAGTTATTGAGTTCATTTATAATGCTGGATCCCACATTATATACAAAATAATTGTATTACTTGTAAGATATTGTTATAGATACTAGTTTTTTTTGTTTTCCAAAATTGATATAACAATATGAGCTTGTGATAATGTTACTGGAAAATATTGCTTTAAATTTTCAGTTTATGTTGCTAAGTTAAAGGTATGCACTAATGCAGTCGCACTGTAACATGAAGAAATTCTTTAATGAAATTTAACATAATTTCTAGCATTCTTAAAAATGTTTAAAGCTTTATTTAAGATATGGAAAGGCGAAACCTTAATCAAGGCGGGAATTCTCTATACCTTGTTTCTCCAATTTTGTTTATAATATTTATAGACCCACGTTTCGATCCTGGATGGAACTTTTTTCAAGGCATCAAAAATTTGGGAGAACAGTTATCCTGGAAATATTTAGAACACTATTTTCTACAAAATTCTCGACACTTCATCATTCCACCAGTGGAAGACTTCATACTGTTGACAACCGGAAGTGCATTAAAAAAATCTTAATACTCTTACATCATTGCAATCTTTAAAGCAATATCAGCTACGTACCTCATGCGATTTCTGGAACTTTAAAAAAAATCAAACATATACCCACTAACATTTTGTAAAATTCAAGTGTAACTTAATAATTTTTGATATTTCTGCAAAATGTTTCTCAAAATTTTTTAAATGAGTTATATTTATTCAAGGAACTAAAAGACGTTAAGATCTCAAATTTTAAATTTTTCCCGGCATGTCTTAACAAAAAAATAATAATAAAAAAATATTATTAAAGTTAGTCAAAGTAAAATTGTAGTGCCCTTGTTAAATTGAATGAACGATATTATAATCGTACACTCCACAACCTTTTTAATGTTCCTCAGAATCTATTCGAAATTTCAAAATAAAGAATTCTAGTTTTTCTCCAGAGCTTTCAACTCTTGGCGTGGGTCTTCTACAGTAGATCAATTTTGAAAAATGTCTCAAAAATTCAAAAGGGTTTAATGTCTGATTACAGGTATGCAACACTACAGTCACATTAAATTCTTCGAGTTCCTTATGAATAACAATTTCATTAAAAATTACTGAATTGGTGTAATCCCTGGGCATTTAAAGATAATGTGCTGTGGAGTAGCTGTAATCAAAAGTTAGACGTTTTTCAAATGTTTGAAAAGATATAAATTGATACGAGGAAGAAGACCGATACCAAGGGATTCATTCATTATGGGTATAAGCCGACGTTAATTGCAATCAACAATAGGGAAAACCTGACGACTCCCGGTTTTCCCTATTGTTGACCGATACCAAGAGTTAAAAGCTCTGAAGAAGAAATTGACTAGTTTGAAAGACAAATAAATGCGGACAAATACCAGAAAAGTTTAAGAAAGCGTGAAAAATCTTGAGCGATAGTGGGTAATCTAATTGATAATCTGTCAATTGACTAAATTTTACTAGGGGAAAGTACTCTCCTTTCGAACGTTCATGCCTTCGAATAATGTGAATTTTCTTTTAGTTTTCCCAAGAGACTTACACATCAATTCTATCTATATCATATCAATTCTATGATAATTTAGTGTAAATCTCTTACGAAAAACAAAAGAAATTCACATTATTCGAAGGCATGAACGTTCGAAGGGAGAGTACTTTCCCCTACACCCTCTGTAGGAGATAATACACAAAACCTCAACCACAATAATTAAACTTGTTTATTTTATCGAACTATTCCGTTGTCTAATGCAATATTTTATTACCAGAAATTCTATATTGTTTTATCAAACATGTCGAGAAAAAAAAACACTCATAATGCCTTTCAGCAGTGTTTTCATTTCAGTGTCTTGTTGTTTTGATTTCCTCCAGTCCAAACTCATTCGTGTACAAGTATTTAAAACACCTCTAGAAAATGTTTACATTATGCTGACAGACTGATCGAAAAGAGTATTATTGTGTTTTATTGCTATGTGCGTCGTTAATAATGCTCAAAATCAAAACATTGGGAGAACTATCCATGTCTGCCACTCTAATGTTTCTCTAGCTGGTGTTCAAAAAATACTTCAACATCATGTTTACTATTCCATACACAATTGATAATTTTCCCTCTGGTGTTGTCAAGAATTAATAATTACTTTTAACTCTGTATTCCACTCGTAATCAATTCCATTCAAGCCCTCACTTAGAATTTGACGCTCTCTTACCACAGACTATGACCCCAGATTAGGTCTATCTGTTGCCTTTTTTTGTCCACAATTTGAACAAAAAAAAAGTTGTGTATTTATTTTAATTGCATATGGCGCCAGATTTGAAAAAAATCACCCTGATTTTTGAGTGCAAAAAGTCGGGGCAAAATACAGGGTTGATGGTAAAAAAAACGAGTGTGTGGGGTTAAAATTAACCACAAGAGACGCGTTAATTTTTTTACCCAACAATACACTTCACTCAGAAATTATTAGACACACAGAAGAGAGAGTGTCAACAAAAAAATTAAATTGGGGAAAACCTCAATAATTTTGACAATTTATTGCTATTCGCCAGAGTGTAGATATCAGATGACAGTTATTAGGTAATTTTCGATTGAAAAATGATTACACTGGCGTCCATTTTTCGACGCTTTTGTATCATTTCAATTTATAAGGGGTTGCATTGTTCAGTAGTTGCGAGTTTATTATTTATTGTATGTTTTGAGTGTGATTTTTTTTTTGGACGATGTACTTCTTTTTTGTGTACAGTCTTCCTCTAAAGAATAGGTCCTGCATTCACTTCTTGATGGGCTTGAGTGAAAATTGCCGATGAAGTAGTGTATGAGAAGTGGCCCATTGTGTCTTCCATGCCATTTATTTCTCTCAATACCGCCTCCAATGAGGCCATTTTTATCCATTCATTTGCCATGTCATAAGAGGAGTGATAAATTTCCACAAATGCTGATACAATTTCCACCAAAGAGCTGAATTGAGTTTGAAATGTGCACAAACAAATGATATTTCTGCCAGTCTAATTAGGTAAAATTGCTACTATATCATTTTTGCACTCAATTATTGTAAATTGCGACTTAGACTTTAACAGTGTAAAGGTGTATTTAGAGTGCAATTAAATCTTGTGAAGTTATCTCAGATATTGCAGTCAGATATAAAATTTTGAGTCAATTAAGAAAAGGCAGGATGAACCGATATAGATATCTTATTATAAATATAAAATTAAAGTTTTCTATGAACTATATTGAAAAATGATGGAATTCTTGTTTCTGTTTCATTTTTTGTTAGAATAAAATTTTTATTTTTACCCCCAAAAAAATAAGAGAGCCTTTAGGGGAAATCTCTCAGGCTTCGCATATTCCTTTAATGAATCTGGCCTATTTTTTCGGATAATGTGTGACACAAGACTAGCTATTAAAATATATTTCCATTGGGTCAGATTCATTAAAAAAAATATGGATATAATATAAAGTAAGCCAGAGTATGTGTCCAACTTAAAAGCCTTTCCCTATTTGTATCATATTAGACAGTACAGTAGACTCTCTCTCAATCGGGGATATGGAGCAGAATGTCATCCAAATAATCGAGAGATTTTGGCATCAAAGTCATTGTGAATTCCACAAAAAGCTCTCAATTATAAAGAACCACGATAAAACAAGGGGAACTACAGCACATTTGAACAAATTCGCTTTAAAATCAAACGTAAAAATTGTCAACAAAATTTTACGTCCGATTGAAAAAGAGCCGATTGAGCGAAAGTCTACTGTATTCTGGGTAAACGATAATATTAATAATAAAAAATAAAAAGGGGTGGCAAAGCATCCCAGGCTATGCAAAATTCTCGAACTCGTGACTTAGATACTATATACCTCAAAAGTACTTTCGCACCTTTCGCACCATTTACCATTCACCGGTTCTCAACCGATTTGAACCGATTCATAAATCATTCAAAAGATTCTCCAAAATTGTTTAAAAAGCAATAGAATGATTTTCAGTTAAAAATTATTTATCGGCTATGAACCGGTTCTTTACCGGTTCAGAACCTATTGGAACTGGTTCAGTTTGGAAGGAAATTCCGAGAACCTTCCAACGAGCCCAAACATGACCTCTTTCGCTTAATAAATGCGCTCTCTAGTACCTTTTTAACATTTGACTTTGAAAAAACCGGTATTAGGAATGACTCAACGGTATTTTCGTATATATGCGAAATGTTGGTCTGCATAATCTCTAAAACATATCCAAAAATAATAAAAATCGCATGACGCGTTTTCCAGAAATCCCAAAAAAACACGGTTAGGGGAGGGGTGAAGGAAAAATTAGAGGTACGTTAACGATCTTCGGGTCGACTTATGGGGGCTCCCCCAAAGGTCCCAAGTCGCTATCTCTTACCGTTTAATCTCTAGAGCTTGCGACAGCCGGACAGGCAGATGGACAAACAGCGTGACAATATTTCTCAGAAATTGTCTGAAAAGTGAAGATTTGTTGACAAAAGTGGGGGGCGGAAGGTGGAAATTTAGGGGGGGGGGTGAAAAATCGAGGGATTATGTATACTGCTCTCTCTGTGGAGTTCTACCAGTAAAATACAATTCAGCAGTAAAATTAAATTTGGCTAGAAAAATATTAAATATTGTTCAATCAAAACCTCTAATCTTTAAAAAGTAATCTTGTTTAGGGGAATATTGGCATGGTTCGCACAGAGTGAACCTTCAAACAAAGCTAATTCGTAATTTCTTGGCCATAAGATAGATAAATTATTAAGCTCATGAGATGAGATGAGAAACGGTAAGTCAGCTCCTTGTAAACAAAGAGAAAATTCGCATCGTTTGAAGGTTCATTCTGTGCGAACCATGCCTACATTCCCCTATAAAAATTACTATTTAAGATAATCTTAAAAAAGATTAAAAAAAACGTTTTTTGCTTAAAGTATCATTTCATAAGGATTTCTCTGCTCAATTTGACTATTATTGACGAAATTTTAATTTTTTACTGCTTATTCGTACAGTGTCAATCAGACATGAGCTAAAATAGTGAAATAGTTTTGACAAGAAGGAGTGAAAAATTTATAAATCCTTTTGTTCTTTTTGGTTTGGTTGCAAGAAATTTATAATAGTTTTTTATTAGTTTTTTGCTAATCGAAATTGGTTTGTTTTACTGGTACAAATTGAATTTTTGACTGATTAGGGTAACTGTACCAAATTTCGGCCAGCTTACAATTTCGGACAATTCTCTTGTTCGTCAAATTTCCATAAATTTTCAGTTTTGACATTGTCTAGAGACTATACAATGCAAGAAAAGCAAAAAGTGTTGCTTCCATGATCAATATCATGTTTAGTAGACTTTAGAATAGAAGAATTCCGAAATGACAAAAAACTATGAGAATAAAGGTGGCCGAAATATTACCTAAAGTTAAGTCTACCTTTTTGTGTACTTTTAAATGTATTAAGGATGATTTTAGAGAAAACAAATACGATAAACTATCTACAAGATTCCAAGCAACACTCTTTAACAAGTAACAAAAAAATCAATTTGTATTAAAAATATTAAATTTAAGACTTAAGATTTTGGCTTTAATTTTATTCAATGTATATTTTGTTAAGTAAATTTGAGTAAACAAAATTGTTATTGGAGAATTGTTCATTTTCTCCAAATTACATTTTATGTTTCTCGAAACATAAAATCCTCCGGAAATGTCTTAGGTTTTATGTACTGGATAATTTCAAATCCTTTCTACCATAAGTTAGCAATGTTTGTCGCTTAAAAGAGTTATAGTAATATTCTCAGTAATTCACGTTATAGGTGGACAAGTTAAGTGCAGCATAGACAGTACACATAATTTGTATATTTATGTTTGAAGCTATTATGAAATAGGTGGAAATTTGCGTCGTATCTGAACTTGCATAGTGCTCTAGTGAGACTATGAGCACCTGCATCTCTTGCATTTCTCTCATTTAGCGTCTTTTGCGCCGTGGCCCCATTAAAACTTCTTTACGTGGCCACTGGAACTCCCTGACCGACACTTTTGATTTCTTTCCTAATAATCCACTGCGGATTTCCCGTCTCTTCGTGCAACTCTGATGTGATTTATCTCACTGTCCTTTATTTATAAGATTGTATGAATTTTCTGAATCAGAAGTATCTGGACGGTATTTTGAATTTTGCTGCATGAGTCGTTTGAAGCTGTGAAAAATATCTCCACTCAATCATCGTGTCGATATGAAAAGCAAATTTCCACAACCCCTAAAAACTTATTAAATGGCGTTCCATCAGTTGCAGAGATGGATGGAACCCTCTCCAGAGTCAGTGGGCAACAATAGAATTTTCTGTATTTATGACATGACTGCGCGACACTGTGGACAATTTTTCTTCCGTTTCAAATCGCCATTGGCCGCAAGAGTATCTCAAACAATGCTCGCAGATCCTTCATGCTTTTTCACAGTGGTTACACCTAATAGAGGGATACATTCAATGTCCTCTCCCCTTTTTTCCAGCATCCGCATATGCCCAATCTCCCAGTCCATGAAGGGTTTTTTCACCCTGATTGAGATATGTGTATAGTGGAATTTTTCAAGGATCATTTCATTTCACATATTTCAAGTCACTATCTCAAACAATACCTCCTCGTCACGACCCCTCAGCCCTTCATTCTTCTTTTTTACCACAAAAAAAATTTCAAATATCTGCGAAAAGGTTCTAAAAGAGTGACAAAAAAGAGTATTTTGTAGATAAGTGTGTTCCATCTCTGCTGGCGGCAAAGGGTCGAATCTTATCTCAACCTCGAACGATTTCTTAAGTGGCCTCTTGATGCCCTTTGCAAACTTCGAATGCAATGTCCACTGATGGATCCAACATTTGCCCATGCAAATGATGCTTTCTGATTGAACCTCCCTGCTGAATGTCGATAGGGGTGAAAAAAATGCATCTATAGTGAAGAGCAGCTGTCAATAGAGTTGCAGTGGAATGGGTGAATATTCAATATTTTATATCACATCAATGGATGAACGTAAAATTCGACGTGGTGATGCATGTCGCCTGATAACACCTTTACGGGTACAATTAAAAATCATTGTGATCAAGGGGAGGTAATGTTTTCAAGAGGTGTACTTCAATAATTTCAAAATATAATAAAATAATTTTGCAATAAGATTATACATTAGATATATTCTTGGATCTATAGATCCCTAGTTCAGCTGTGAAGACAATTTTTGCTTAAAAAATCAAGAAAAAGTGTAGATGACCTACGAAGCAATTACTACCCAAAAACTTTAGTGTTTCAATGATTTTGAAGTAATCATAAGAGCCAAGAAGAGTACCACTACCTATGAGAGAGACTTTCCGGTGTTCGCCAGTGAAAAAAAAAGATCACCCTAAGATGAAAACACTTTTTTCATCTTGCCCAGAGCTTTCGGTCCCGATGTGGACCTTCGTCAGTGGTCTTCCAGTCTTCCACATCGGGACCGAAATCTCTGGGCAAGACGGAAAAAGTGTTTTCATCTTAGGGTGACCTTTTTTTTCACTGGCGAACACCGGAAAGTCCCTCTCAAAGTACATTGCGTCAGTCCTTCATCATTGAGTACCACTACCCTTTTTTAGACATTACTACTAGACGATTATGATAATCTTAGACAAAAATTAAGGCAATATCTTGAAAAACAATTTTGTAGGATAGGCAAAACATAATGTGGATTTACGTCATTGAAGCAGACTGTGACAGTTTTTAGCTAAAAATAGTCAATATACATGAAATATAGGTATAAATAAAACAGAAATTATTAATTTGGAATGGGATGTCCTGGCATTTCACTTTGATTTAAAAGGATACATGGTTAGTTTTTAGTTTATTACAGACCAAAGATTTTTTTTTACTATCAATTGAATTATTTTTTTACCCCAATCAGCTAATTTACTGAATAAACTAATTATAATGAATTTTTAAGGGTTTTTGTTCATTTTCGATAGTCAACTCTTTAAAAAATTGTAAAGCAATCTTATATGACGAGTACTCATAGAATAGTGGAAACACTCATTATATAAATTTTGAAAAATGGTTAATATCAAAAAGAAAATATATTAAAAAGGGATTAAAATTCTAATATGTTTCTGTTTTTACATGTTTCTTATTCAATGATCAAATATATTAAAACCTTGGAGGTTTAGGAAGTTCATACAGTCTACCTACCTACGGAAATAATTTAAAATTTAAAGACTAGGTCTCTCTTAGTTTGAACGTTATCTAATTTTGAAATTTCCAGTTTGTTATTATAAGCCAGGTGTCTTACATCGAACACGTAATAATTTAATAATAATTGATAAAGTAGCCTTAATCAGCATTATACGCAGTTTTAAGTCCCATTTTAGACGTTTGTGCTGGCTTAACCAAGTAGGTAAAATTTTTTCCACAGGAAAGGACTAACTTTAAACTTCAAAAAGATAAATGAGGATGTTTTATTTAAAACAATATACTTGGTATACTTACAATGACGGCCAAAAGTTTCTTGACAATTCTATGTTCGAGAAACCAGGTGGTAAACATGTAGAAAAAAGTACTTTTTAAAATTTTCCTCAAAAATTTATTAATTTAATTTATTATTTGAATTAAATTATTTGAAATTTAAATTATTAATTTATTAATTTAAATAATTGTTTTTCAAAATTTGATCATTTTTATTGGCCAAGATTTTCTTAGCAATTTTGAAAAAGTTTCTTAAACTGTTTTAAAGTACACAAAACTAATTTCTTTAATCCGGTTATATGTATTTAAATGTTATGTCATTTGAAAGTCAAATGGTCGGTTTGCACATTTCTAAAGTTTTTAATGGTTAATTTTAAGGATATAAAAGTGATGATAAAAAACTTAATAAAGTAATGGATTTCTTGTTAATTTATTAAATAGGGAAAAACGCCAAGTTACAAAAAATTGAAGAAGGGAAATCATCCAGAGATACTGTAGAAGTGAATGTATGTCGTTAGTTGTTCAATTTTATATAAAATCAGCGACAGGATAGATACATAAAATCGTAAAAAACTATACGGTGATGAGGCACATGTATAGTGTAGATCTGGGGTGGAATGATAACTTTTCAATAATATCGAATCGATAGTATCGATAAATGTATATCTGTTAGATTAAATGAATGTAAATGTCTTACGCATTATTGGACCATTCAATGTGACATTCTTAAAAGAATGTGACTGTTGGTAAATACCAAGATTTTTCAGAATTGACAATCCATACCATCGACAAGAAGTTATCACGTCACCCCTGAAAAACGCTTCTGGAGGACCTAGTGTATTCCGACTCAGAGGGTTGATAACCGCAAGTAATAATAAAAACATATGGTTCATTTTTATTATTACGTGATAAGTTCGCGAGATGAAATACGATCCACCTTTTCAAAAAAAAATTTTTTTGAACCACCGTTGGATGTCTTACATTCACAAGGGATGAAGGTACACAAAAAATACGGTGTACAATTTTTCCACCTTTATTCATTCCCTTGCTATGGGCTGTAAATTTTTATGATTCGCAAAATTAAATTACCTCCATTTGGCGTATTTTATTGATTTTCATTAGTATCATCTCATCGATGAATCCCTTTTGTCGATACGACCATTTGTGACCATTACTATGGGTATCGACGCATAATGCATCAGCTATTAAAACTGCTGGATGGATGCCTAATCAGGATACATGGGAAAGACATAAATTTCGGTAATCTTAGGTGTGTCCACCTTTGACTTTTTGCCAGGGATCAATAAGGAAGGGGTTGGGGGAAGTAAGAGTATATTATCCCAGGAACGGATAAAAGCTCATGCACTGATCGGAAACTTTATTATTTTCTGTTTATTGAAATAAAAACAAAACTGGTCGCTTGGCGCCAAAGAAACTGGTTCTAGACAGACAATTTATGATTTGTAAAAAAGTTCCAGTATAAGAAGAAAAAGACTTTTCAGGGAGAAGAGGTATAGTAAAAAAAAAAAGTGTACACCATCTCCAGAGCAGAAATTTTACGTTATTTATATTTACAGAAGTGACCACTTCTACAAATGTGAAGAGTGGAGCTCAGTGGAGAGGTATTAAGTGTTTTAAATTTATATTTACCTTTGCACTTGGAACGTATATATTCACATTTATTGGAGATTTAACACGCATCCAGCCACCCGATAATAATTTCATGACATTTTATTGATGGAGCTGATTTTGGAATGAAATCGTGCTAAACGTACAACTCCACCAAAAACTGGTTTTCTTTCGTATTATAGTGATACTTTGTCTTAAATCTATCGTGCCATGTCCACCTGAAGACGCGATTGTTGATGATGCTGGATGGCGATTAGAATCTGCCTTTTTGCCTCATACTGATTGTTTGTGGCTTCCCTTCTTTTCCAGTTGGACAAAAAATTGTTATATCTCTCTTATTTTATTCCTATTCTATAATGTACATAAAGATACAGGTCAGGGTCTAAAATAGTGATGCGTTGTTTTTAAAATATTTGAAGAGTTCTTTTAATATTGTTTAATATTAAAATATAATCTTTAAGATGATAAATGATAGTGGGTGTAACATAGAGTAATATCGACTTTAATCCCAAGAAATTTTGACAGCTGTCAAAATTATGCTCGCTGGTTTCATTCACTGTGACTGAAATCAACTTATTTATATAAATTTTACTTAAAATCTAATGAATATCTTCTATTAATGAATTTAAGCAACATTTTCAAATTCTTTAATTTATTTTTAAGGTTCTCACGACAGTGTATGACTATTTTGCACCATGTTCTGTATATCTCATGCACTATCCAACTCCTCCTTTTCATGGTTTTCTTCTCTGCCAGAGCTCATCTTCTCAGATGATGATCAACAAATGTGACTCATTATTGGGTAGATGTTCAAAATTTATTGTAGTTCAGTGCTACTTTATTTCTCGCATTTAAGAGAATCATGCAAAAATTACCCCATTCCCTATAATTGATTTTTGAGATGGTGCACCGATATCGATTTCTCGGGCAATGATTGAGCACTTCCCTGGATACAGAAGGCTCCTTTTTCCTGCACCATCTCACCAAGATGAACATCAATAGATAGACGCGCTTATTAAGTGGACAATTACCCTTTCAGAATACGAAGAAAATACACTTGGCATTGGTATTACATTCTAATGCTTTTGACTGGAGGCAGATACTGTACTAAAGGAACACACAATAAAATAAACTGCAGTCATTGTCGGCACAAAATAATAATAACAATAAAAAAAGACACAATTAAAACAGAAACAATGAAGCTTCAGTTTGTATGTGAACTTCTATACTGCATACATTGGCTCGCGAGGAAGATGCACAAGAAATAATAACAATAATAATAACGAGTGGAAAGAAGTTAGAAGTGTAAAGAGTAAATGGGATAAAAAAAAAACCTTACACGCGACTGTCGTCACCCTGGAAGATTGGTGGAAGATTGCAAGAGCCTCGAGGGAAGAAAGAGGTGCTGGTGAATTGCCCGATGGATGTTTCTTGGCGGGGTCAAGTGTAATTCAGTTGTAATTAGCAATTATGTTGATTGTACGAGGAAATTGTCACAATGCACGAGGCTTTTTTTTCGATTTCTCCCTGGGATCATTAAACATGTGTTTAAACACTTGGATTTTTTGGAACCATTATAAGCCCTAGAGATCCCTTGAAATTGCCCTGAAATTGCTTAAAATTATGACTGAGATTGTGGTTCTTGCAGACATATTAAGGTTCTACTTGATCTTGTGCCAAGAATCCATTAGACACCTCATAAGTTGGAAGTGTTTCTTAGATGAGGTCATTTCTTGTAATTATTACCAAATAAGTAACTTTTTGAACACCCTTCTTTGGTTGTGATTCCGGATTTACCGAAACCATTATCAAACACACCGCATAGGGCGTAACTCTACAATGACATGTCCATTATCTTAAGACTAAATATCAAAGTGATCTAAATAGGGGAAAGTGGGGCACTTTTGAATTGGGTCACTTTCAAAATAAAGCTTTGTTTTCTTCCAAGTTTAAATGGAACTGAACACCATGATACAATTTAGTTCTACAAACCAATTTTGAAACCAAATTACATTACGATAGCGCTCAATTCCATTACAAAATCAGAGAAAAACACCGTATTTCAAAAGTGCCCCACTTCCCCCTGTACCATGTGTGTTTGATCGTAAGCCTAGGGGACACAGACTTTGGCTTCAAAGCTTCGTTATATTTTTTAGGGCTTTATTGACTATCTATCAAGTAAGCTGTATCGTTAAACTAAGAAGAGACCATATATACTAGTTTGAATCACAACACAATTGTAAACATTTAAACAGTTTTCAGACATCTCTAAGTTCTTCAAATACATTAAAGGCTTCTTGATCAAGAAGATTTTTAAAGATATATTTTAAGATCTTCTAAAACTGGACAAAATTTGTAATTTGGCTACAGTATTTATTCGTTTAAGAAGATGATTTATATTGGTTTTTAACCTTTTATTTGTGGAAAAATGATTGTTATGTCTATAACCCTGAGGCTCTTAAGCAGTACGTTTTACTTAACCGTTGATATGCACAACGTTCCGGTGGGATGATTATCTTCTTTGTAAGGATGAGGTTTACCGTAGATGCGGGTGACTGCACTCCGAGGGTGCCTTTATACTCCTGCTTTTCGCAAGCTTTGCTTTAATTCGAAGGCTTAAGGATAATTTAATGACCACAAGGGCATTTAAAGATGGTTTAGAGATCATCCTTAAAGAACAATTAAAGAAAAGCTTACGAAAAGTAGGAGTGCAAAGTCACATCCTGAGTTCAAAGTCACTCACATTTACGATACCCATCCTGTAATAAATCAACAGCGTGGACTATAACCCCAGCCTTTTAGAGCTGTAGAATTGGAAAACTCTAGTCAGAAGTTTGAATGGTAGTGAATACTATGTCATGCCAGGATCAGCGATTGATTTTGACATCAGATGAATATAATGTGCTGGACACCTATTTAAGCTAAGAAACAGCTTAACGTTATTATACTTAAAATAATAATTAAATTATATTCCTATCAGTTTCCGACTAAGCCGTCTCTCATCTTAAGCCGTAAGACTGTCTAGGACAAAACAAAACCTTAGAACGTGCCATGTGAGGAAAGTCCTAAAATTAATGAAAAGGTAGTTTAATAGATATTTAGATTAATAATAATAATAATAAGTTTATTGGTTCATGCCCAGGATACAGAAAGTAACATGTAGGACTATACAATAAATTATAAATTATTATTAACTATGCTAAGCAGTCTTTCGGTTAAACTTCGCTCAGGTTTTCTGCTTTCCAGGTCTGTAATAGACCTTAACATTCCAGAATTTATTAGGCACTATATAGATTTGAAGTTTTAATAGTTAAAAGCTTTAAAATACTTCAGACTCCTCCATAATGTTTTTAAATCAAG